>NC_058160.1:15885694-16054579 GCF_020080835.1 Cotesia glomerata
AAGTATCACTTATCGTACAATATTTAGCAGCATTAATAAAATTTTATATAAATAAGCCGCGAATACTCTTTGGCTTAGATTGATAAACTAAATTATCAATTGTAAGCTTTTAATTTTACATAAATTTGAAAAAAAATTTCAACTTTTTTTGTAGTTGTGGTAGTTGTAAATTTAAATTTAATACTTTAATGCTTAATAATTTAATAACAAAGATCTTGATAAGCTGATTTTTCCGAAGAAAGCAAAATCAAACAATTCTAGCTCTTTTAGGGCCAGTTTTTCAAATCAAGATAAAATTTTATCCAGAATAAAAGTATTACTGCCAGTATATTTATATATATGAAATATATAGATAGATTTTCATCATTAGATAAAATTTTATCCTGGATTGAAAAACTGGTCCTTAAATATTGACTCTAGTGAATAAATGCCACTGAATGAGAAGAAAATATATTTAGAAAGATACAGATGAAAAGTTATCTAATAATTAATTCTAGGGATTTTATATTAAATAATATATTTTATGATTTTTTGTTTTTAAAAAAATTTTTAGTTCAAATTTTGTATTTTTCCTGCAGAAATTGAATGATTATAAAGTTTCAATATAAATCATTTTAAGTATCACTTTTCGTACAATATCTAGCAGCATTAATAAAATTTTATATAAATAAGCCGGGAATACTCTTTGGCTTAGATTAATAAACTAAATTATCGATTGTAAGCTTTTAATTTTACATAAATTTGAAAAAAAATTTTAACATTTTTTGTAGTTGTGGTAGTTGTAAATTTCAATTTAATACTTTAATGCTTAATAATTTAATAACAATAATATTAATAATGATAAATATTATTATTACTATTATTTTCATCATTAATTTATTGTTACTATTATGACAACTTTCAGTGTTATCTTTATTGTTATTGTTGGTATTGTCGTTATTATTATTAATTTAATGATTATTTATTGTTATTATCATATTGTTGTTAAGAAATAACACAATTCGTCAAACTCATGATTAATATAAGTGTTATGTAATGAATATCGTCGCTTAAAACTTCCGCTCAATTCGATTGAAATGCCATCTACAGACACCTACTACTGAGATATCGTAGTTCTGTACACCGCTCGAACAGAATTACTTAAGGAGGTCCTTTCGCCGCTAATGTAAAATAAAAAATATTAGATTATGAGTAAATTTAATTTTTTTCTAATAGTTAAGGTCCTTATTTATCTTATAGTGAGCTTTAAATTATACTTTCTCGGACAAATTTTTGAAAAAATAAAATTTTTAAATGTTAGTATTTGTTCAGAGTCTTACGAGAAAATCAGACGTTTGCAGTATTTCTCGACTTATACTATCAGTCATGGATTAGATAAAGTAAAAAAAAACTAAAAATCAGATTTTCGAAATATTCAGGTTTCTTTTTTTGCAAGAAAATATATCAGTTACCGATATATTTATTGAGAAATAAATATATAAAAATTATAAAAAATTCTCAAGTTACCTACAATAAAATGGAGTCAAAAGATTTGGCAACGTTGCGTAGCGCGCGAGCTTCAGACCATTCAATAAATTCAAACTAAACTTTAACGCGCTTATGTTTTTCATGCATACTTATTAGTTAATTTATTATTAACAAATTTTCATAATTCATAATTGAAAAATAAAACAATAATTAAAAAATACTAGCATTCCTGCCATGAGACATTAGAATGTTATGGTTTTGTGACTAAACATTTTTAATTAATTTATTTATTTACACTGTCTGCAAAAAGTTAAACACGGTTAAGGTTATGTTAAAAAAATGTTTAGTTTTAACTGACGCTGCATTAATTTAAGATGGCGCTCCAGTCGAAACTATATACAATTTAAGCTCATTTGACGCTCTAAGCCAGCGTCAAGCGTCAGCATGAAATTGCACCTTAAGACTTTGATTAGCTGACTTTTTTGATGAAAGCAAACCCAAACAATTTTAGCTCTTTTAAGTATTGACTGTTGTTACTAAATAAAATTTAGTTAGAAGAAAATATGAATAATTTTAAAAAATTCACATGTAAAGTTGTTTGATAGTTAATTCTAAAGATTTTATAATAAAAAAAATCTTAACATTTTTTGTAATTAAAAAAATGTTTAATTCAAAATTTGTACCTTTCCCGCGAAAATTAAATCCCGCGAAAATTAAATGTTCCTAAAATTGTAATATTTTTTTTTTTTTTTTATTTTAACCCCGCTTTTCAGACTTCTGTCTCGATGGGGGTCCGGCCGAGACCGGAAGGGGACTCCAGGCTGATCGGTACATTAAGTTTGGCAGAATAAGTTTGGCGGTATTACATACTTTTTCAGCCTGGAGAGTAATGCGGCGATGGGCCGACTTTGGGGAAACTGCACGCATTTGCCTGTGCCCCACCGGTAGCACAGGGCTTGGGGAAACCATCGAAAAACCCAAACCTGTACAGCCCGGAGTGAGTTACGAGCACCGATGTTCACTGAAAATTAAATTTCAGCTCACACCGGGATTCGAACCCACGCCTCACCAGTCCCAAGCAAGCATGACAAGCATTATACCGCTTAGCCATGGGACTGGCTAAAATTTTAATATTAATAAATTAATCTTTATTTTTCGTACAATATCTAGTTGCATTAATAAAATTTTATATAAATAAGCCGCATATACTCTTTGGTTAAGATTAATAAACTAAATTATCAATCAAAATCTTTATATTTCATATAATCGTAGAAAAAAACTTGATAATTGTTGTAACTCAAAAAATTGATCATTTAATTTCAATACTGTTTTGTTGGAAATTAAAAGTGAATAAATAACAAAATAATTGCAGACAAGATACTTTAGTTCATTAACATTTGTGAGAGTCTCTAAGATTTTAGTTTACTTCATCTATTCTACAGTACCAACTTTAATATAACGTTGGCTGCATTTTTCTTTTCATGGAAAACTATTTCCATTAAGCTATACTTTACGTAAAAATAATTCCAACGCACCCCGGCATGTGTAAATGCAGGATGTGAAATATCTTTGGGTGCGTTCGCGTTGGATGCATTAAGCGCTTACAGCACCACACCTATAACACGTTATACAGCAACATATATATATTTATAATATACACACGTGCTCACAGCGCATAAGCTTCCGTGCGTATCCACCTTTTTTTTTAACTATAGTTTCATACTTTTCTATCATCGGGAGGTTATGTTCCCCATAAGAAAAAAGTTAAAATCTAAAAATCTGGGTCGCTATATTTTGTGCCAGTGAATTTTATGAATTTTAAATAGAATTCATATTTATCACTAACTATAATTAGTTAATATTGATAATATAAGATGTAACGTATTATTATAAAGTATTCTTGAAGGGAAAAAAGGTCTGTAAAATTAATAAAATTATGCAACCTCAAAAAACCGTTCTGCTTACGGTATGCCCTGGCAGATCCAAATCACGGTGAAAAACCGTAATTACAGTGATTCACGGTAAAAAAACCATATGTCGGTGATTCACCATGTTTCTCAGTGAAATCACCGAAATGTTACGGTAATCCACGGTGAATTCACCGTGATTTACGGTGAAATTTCGGTGAGACGCCCGAGTTCACCGTCATTCTTCAAGATCGTAAGTCACCGTACAATGAAGTGATCACGGTGAATTCACCCTAATTCATGATGAAATTTTAGTGAAACACCCTAAAATCACCGTCATTCTTTTAGATCATAAATCACCGGAAGAAGTAATCACGGTGAATTCACGGTAAAATAAAATTATTTGGCTAAATTCATGGCAGACGATGTAATACAGTGAATTATCAGAATAAACCGACTAGTTGTCAGAAAATAATCTAAAATTTGCTTGAATAATTTTTATAAAACTGAGGTTAGCCGACATTTTTGATTTTTGAGATTTTTACAACAAATAAATTAGTCTAAGGAAAAAGTTTTTTAAAAAATTACAACAATAAATTTTTGATTCATCTTAAAGTGGGATTTTTTAAAAAATTATTTTCATAGTAATTTATTTTTCTAAAAAAATCCTAAAAATCATATGTCAGCCAACTTCAGCATGATTCATTTTTACTGTGTAAAGTTCGACCTATAAATATATCGTGGGCAGATAACTCCCTACCCTTAGTGAAAAATGACACTCACGCACTCTATGATCAAATTTGGCTCTAAACTGGATTGTACTTTGATGTCAGCTGTTCTCAGTCAATTTGGATCAGTGATTTGTGTTATGAAGTCTCAAAAAATGAACAATATTCATAAAAAAGGTGGAAATTGCTACAACAGAATTTCATCACGAAAAAGAAAAGCAATTTTATCAGAAAATCGCACAGAAAAGGTAAATTTGATGTAATTTTAATTTATTAACCTATAAAAAAAATACAGAAATACAGAATATAATGATATGTCTGTCCCATAGATATTTTGGATAAAAACATCTGCTTACAAAACTGGTATGTTGCATATTCGAAATATGCAATAATTAAATTGTTTAATCAATTTAACTGACTTCCCTGATAAATGCTATATTTAATGTTCTCTTTATTGTATGCCCTTTTAGTTTTACTAAACTTTTTTAGATTTTTTAATGAATTTTTATGATACTGAAGTTAGTAGACATCTTTCAATTTTTTAAATTTTTATAACAAATCAATAATTATTAAAAATTTTCACTTCTAATTTTTTTTAATTTCTGCATGTGACACTTTTTTTCTAAATTTTTTTCATTACAATTTAATTGTTATGAAATTATAAAAAATTATTAGATGTCTGTTGGAATTCAGTATCATGAATTTTTATACGTATTTCAATTGAGTTCATAGCCGTATTTAATACTAAAATTTATTTAACTCTACTGAGCTGAAATGACCTTCTTAAAGATTAAATAACACAGACGATATAGCTTAAACTTAATTATAAATTTTCAAGTTAAGTGAAAATAAAATTGGTTATAAACTTCATTTTAATTCTTGCAGATTGTTATATTATCTCGTGAATCAGCCAGCAGCGTAGAAAATTATGGTGATGATCATGAAGAAGAAACGGGAAGTCACGGAGAAGCGGAGGAAGAAATAGAAATAGAAAATCATGAAGTTGAAGAAGAGAGTCACAAAGAAGAAAGTAGTGAGGAAGAAAGTGACGAAGAAGAAGAAGAAGAAGAAGAAGAAGAAGAAGAAGGAAGTGACGAAGAAGAAGAAAGTGATGATGATGATGATGATGATGATGATGATGATGATGATGATGATGATGATGATGATGATGATGATGATGATGATGACAATCATGACGAGGTTGGTTTACTTGCTTAATTTATGGCCATTCCAGAAGTAATTTTCCGTTTACCACTTCACTTAAAACCAAATGTTCATCAAGCAGACTTTTTACTGGCCATTTTAGCGATTTCTACTAAGTACAATCTCAGTTACGAAGTAACACTTAGCATTTTGAGATTAATAAAAATTACTCATCATGATAACCAAATACCATCAACAAAAAAACTATTATGAAAGTCATTAAATAGAGATGATAAATTGATCACTCGTCATTTATATTGTAAACACTGTCATGGACCGTTAGGTATTGGAAAAGTAATTACAAAAGTTTGCCCTAGTAAACTAAGTGGTCCAGATATTGAAAATTGTCAGCTATCTTATTTCTTACAACTCAACCTATCTGCACAACTACAAGAATTATTTCAAACAGAAAATATACATGAATTCTTCCAGTACAGATTCAATAGAAGAAAAAAGAGTAACGATGCTATGGAAGACATTTACGACGGAGAAGCATATAAAGAGTTATGCTTACCGGGAAATTTTTTAAGCAATCCTGATCATCTCTCATTTACTATAAATACAGATGGATGTCAACTTTCAAAATCCTTTAAAGCTAGCGCATGGCCAATTTACTTGCAAATAAATGAGTTGCCTCCTCACCTTCGAAAAAAACATGTACTTTTGGCTGGAATATATGTAGATATACAACAGCCAGTCATGAATAATTTTTTACATCCCATTATTAAAGACCTGAAAACTCTTTATGAAGATGGCATTCAATATAAAGTATCTGATACCATTACAAAAGTTTACAAATTTATTGTTATCAATTGCAGTGTTGATTCTCCTGCTCGAGTGAAGTTACTGCGAACAACCCAGTACAATGGATATTTTGGATGTTCCTTCTGTTACGCCAAAGGGATTCATAAAGATAAAAAACATGTATATCCTGTTAGCCATAGTTTTAAACGTCTGAGAACAGATGAAGAAATGAGAAAAGATATGAAGACAGCATTTCAAACAAAGATTAACGTCAACGGAATTAAAGGTATATCGTCGTTAAAAGCTTTACCAAAATTTGATCTTGGTAAGGGAGTTGTCGTTTAGTCAGTGCATGCTGTTTTCTTAGGCGTAATTAAACAGCATATGACAATATTGTTTACAATAAAAAAAAAACCATTTTATATTAGCAAAAAACAGATGAAACTAATAGATAAAAGACTATTAGCAATAAGACCACCGGGTCGTCGTTCTCGTTTACCAAGATCAATATCAAAATATAAACTGTGGAAAGCTTCTGAATGGAGGAATTGGCTTGAATATGCACCTATATGCCTGCATGGTATTCTTCCTCCTTTGTATTCAAAACACTTAGCAATGTTATCTGAAGCAATTCATCTTCTTAATAATGATTCAATCACGGCACTATAGCTTTTTGTAGCACGAAATCTCCTTGAAAACTATGTGAAATTATTTCAAGAGTATTTTGGTAAAAGTAACATGAGTTTTAATATACATCTTTTGACTCATTTGGCAAACACTATTCAATACTGGGGACCTATGTGGTGTCAGAGTACGTTTACTTTTGAATCCTGGAATAGGACAATCATGGATAAAGTGACAAGTCCACACTGTAGACCTGATCGAATAGTTACGCGCTTTTTAATGACTAAGTTCATCGAATCAGTTTCTAGCAGTAATTTAATGTCAGACGAAACCAAAAATTTCATAAATAAATTATTAAATTTATGTCACTCTAATACTCCGCTTAGTGAAACTAGAATTATTGAAACAAGTAAACCTACAATAACAGAACTGACAGAGTCTGAAAATCATTCACTTTTTTCAGCTGGCTATGAGGTTGTAAATAATGTAAAAGCTTTTAAAACTATCCGAGTTAACGGAATACAATACTTTTGTACCAGTACAAAAGAATTAAAATATTGTAATTCAATTGTTTACTCTAAGAATTATGGTTTCGGTGAAATAACTAAAATTGTAAATTTTAATTTTGATGGTCTTGTAATAAGAGGATTTTTTATGAATAAGTTTTCCATTATAAGAAGTGCACTTGATACTCAGTATATAAAATTAGTAAAAGTAAGTAATAGAATAGTATTTGTCAAGCTAACTCAAGAATTCACACCGGCTATTAAAATTTGTAACGCAAATTGTATATACATTTTTAAACTGGCAAATTGTTGGGAGACGGACTAGAATCAAATTAAACTAGAATATCAACTGTTAACAAATTAATTTATCTGTGAAAAAAGTCCATTTACTAACAGTTAATCAATATTTATTAAAATTAAAAAGTCTTTGCTAATCGTAAACAAATATTGATGTATTGTTTATAAATTATATGTAATAAATGATTAATAATAACAAATTCTTCTATCACTGTCATTCTAAAATAATGGTTAAATTATTAATATTTAATTTAAATTAATTTTCAAAAATATTTTCAATTAAATAAAAATAAAAAAGTAACTCTAAATTTTCTTTATTTTGTTAAAGTTTAATTATTTTCAACTTGACTAATATCATTGCTTTGATGAATTCTAATTTATTACATAAAATCAAAAAAAAAAAATAATAAATAGTTTTTAATTTTTTCGTTTCACATGTACTCTATAGAATTAAGTTTTCAGTAGAAAAAATGAAAAATAAAAAATAAAGTAACAGTACATTGTGATGTTTACAGAATATTGATTGTGATTTTTATAGCTTTGATAGTGAAAGATAGAAAAAATCGTGGAAAAAGTAAAAGGTAAGTTAGTATATTTTTTTTCTGTTATTTTATGGAAAAAAGTATGTGAAAACAAAAATTAAAAATAAATTTGACTCGTCATTTTTGTAAAATAGTTATAGATATTCTAGAACAACGATAAAATCATTTATTAATTTAGATTAGCTTTAAAAATAAATATATTTATAACTTAAATTGAAATCAATTAGAATAAAAATTGACTGAATACAATAATATATAAAAATTAAAAATTTTAGTAAGAAATTTCAATTTTTAATACTTCTGTCGTTCAAAATTTCCCGGATAATTTGAACGCTTTTGCGACATCTCTTGGAATACTATTAATTTACTATAGTTGTACACCTATACCAATACACGCTATTGTATATGTGAGTCATACAGCCAAAGACATTTGAGTCATTTTCCTTTGTTAAAATTTTATTCTTGGCGCGTGATTGTTAAATTACTTTTATTAATAGTATTAAATTGATGTCATCAATTAAAAAATCGATTCATCGAAACTACATTCGAAATATAAAAAGGTTAATATTTAACTTTTGCAAAGTTATTTTGTGGTAAAAAATCTCAGCATTAGTTAGTCTCAGTACATAATTAAGGTTATAGCGCGTACTATTGAGAGGCCTTATATTTATTTTTTACAAATAATATTACAGAATGTAATCAAACTATACTGATAATAACGAATATCTAATAATTTTTAGGACATCGATCCATCAATAAACTTTTAAAAAGAAATTAGACAAATTTCTTATGTAGAACTTAAAAAATTGTAGATGCACTATTTGTTTGTTGTCTGTTTCACTTCATTATTTAATGTAATTTAAAACATAGTCAGATGTCTGTTGTTTTCAGTCACTTAAAATAAATTAACGAATAGTTTTTAATTTACAGATAAGAAATGGCTATCAAGAAATTTGTGTTAATAAAACGTGTGAATAATGATCGTGAGGAGATTATACGATCGAAGAAGGTTTATTTACAAGCACTTGTTGCTGGCTCGATTAAATACACCCAATTGACAGAACTAGAATACATTGACGAAAATCAAAAGTTTGTTTTGTTTAATGAGCGGAAAAAGATTATTCAAATCCAAATACTTGCTAATGAAGGTAAATTTGATTTATCGAATTGAAACTAAAGTACATCGATCTTACTTTCTGCATCACAATTTACTATTCATTACTTAATTTATATTTGAAAGTATTGAATTAATTTTTATTTTTAGATTCAGAAGAAGATTTACTACCACTTTGTTCGAATAACAAACGACCAACAATTCGCAAGAACTACTCGGATAGTCCAGTCGCAACTAAAGTGTCTAAGCGAGTTCATGATAAAGCGGAAGAAGAGGATTGTATAAGAGAAAAGGTAAATCAATATTAAAATGTCCCACCAGTCACTATGGAATGCCCCTATTATAATACAAAAGAACAACTTTCTTAACTTTCGGTAATTTTTTATTCCAGAAAAGATTGTCGGATGCTAAGCAACATGTAGTCGAATCAAGTGACCACTTGTATCTATCAGATCCAGAGGTAATAATTAATACGAAAGCAAAATTGTATTAGTTAACTGTAATTATTTATCTTATAATCATAATTATTCACAAACAGTAATATTTAATAATATTGTTGTTTTTTTCAAAATAATAATTTAAAAACTGATATTTTTTCAGTGCGAAATTCATATTTGTTTCTGATTTTGATGTCAATTTCAAATTCATAAACGATTTTTTTGTTTCAAGGCAAAAATTAAATCAACAATTGAGTGAGTTAATGCTTATAACTCATGCACAACAAATTTCATCTTAAAATTGCACGCCCTATTTAGAACCCAGTATCAATTTATGACAAACAATATAATTACTTTGATTACTTTGATTACTTTTATGGGAAACTTTTTTTCATTGACACTCAATAACAAAATATTCAATAAGATAATATTAAAAATTTTTCTCAAAAGTTCTATGAAGCAATAAATTTTTTTAATTCAATAATTTTAAGCCATTCATGAGTAAAAACAAGATGATATAATCTGTACTTTTTCACAAGCTTGAAATGCATGCAACTGAACAACGCTTAATGATTTCTTTTGTTAGTAAGAGACTGCGAATATTCTTTGAAAAAATTATCAATTTGATTGTGTGTTAGTGATAGATTGAATTTTATATAATAAATCAACAATGGATTATTGAAAGTGAAAGAAATAGATTGTATGGATTTAAATGATGATTTATAAATTCTTATCATGCTCTGTTCCTATTTAATTGATGTTATGGACAAAAAAAAAGTTTAAAGCATGTATTAATAATTGCAAATTAATTTTTTTTGTTAGCCCGATAGATTGGAAAATACAAAAGAGCACTTTTTCGATTCATTCAGGATTTTTTTTTTGTATTATTTAATCAACAAATAGTAATTAATATTGAAAAATAAGACATCGACTAGATGCTTTTGTTACGATCATGGGCATTCTAAAAAATAAAATTCTTTTTGTAAATATAATTCTTTTTGTAATTATAAAGTTTCCAAGTGACTTTCAACAACTATTAATTGAAAAATAATCAGCTGAATATTGGAATTTATTAGCGGGTTTCATCAATGTATTTGCGGATGTACATAGTCGAAGTTTTAAATTTGAAACACTTCAAATATCCCGCGCACATTCTTATAATATAACACTGGCGCTAATATACATTTGAGAGTGAATAGTGAACTAACGGACACATGTGAAGTAAGAAGAAAGAGAGCGATTAACAAAGCACAAAGAACGTAACCTTCCAGTCTGTGATGGTGTTTTATTTATAATTAAATTTCTTAGAATCAATTTATTTTCTAATTATATAACAATAAAATACAGTGATAATAACTACACACTCGTAAATAATTATTTATTATTGGAGGTGAATTTCAATGTAAATTATGGTTAATAGCGGCAGTGAAGGCGTTTTGTCTGTGGTGAACATTTGCTGTTATAAAACGTAAGTTTTCAAAATTTATGATCAAATTTTCATTAATAAATATTTATGATAGCAGGAGTTTCGTAAAATTATAATTATTTTTTACTTTTTCTAAAATCAGTCATTTTAATCCAGGTTATGTTTTTCTGTACATTAGCGGTTTAACTTAAAACTCGTATTTTTGTGGGTGAAGATGTAACCAATGCAAAACAATTTTTATGATTGCTATTTTTATATTATATGTAAAGCAATTTTTAAGATCGCCGAAACAACTAACGATATAAAACGATCTAAATTTGATATATTAAAATCTAAGAATATGTAAACGTTTCTCTGAGTTGTATAAATTCAATTTTAAAATTTTTTTGAATCAATTTTCATACGAGACTAAGTGTTAATTTAAATTGCAGATTCTGAAGAGACCCACTGAAATCCCACGTGAGGATTTCCAACAACCTCAAATATGGAATAATACACCAGTGTTATCAGGAAAAAAAAGATACGCAGGACTGTGATAACGATAATTTTAAAAGTTAACTCATTGCTGAGACGATACTCACCGTGAAGAAAACCTCATAAAACATGAAGTTCACTTGGAACGAGGAAACAACTGTTCGCGGGACAAACCGGGTTAATAAAACAATGTTACACATAAATGTTGAGTGGCATTGTCTGATTGCTTGACTTACGATGAGTCTAACATAGCAACGTACAGGATGGATATCGGATAACGTCACCAAGTAGGCTGTCTATGTTGTCCAGCTGAACCATACTACGGTATGGTTCATCGTACACCACCGTGATCAAGTTGCGGATGCAGAAAAAAAAAATTGAGTCATCGTAAAGCACTCTGTAATGCTTCGCATTATGGGTTGTGTCCAAAAAGAAGAAGCATCTACAAGTTTATAGTATAAAAACTCTGAGATCATTTTATGATGCTCAGAATAACTTTGTTAAAACTTACGTAACTATTAAGACAATAATAAAAAGGTTATTATTAATTAACAAGGAAGGTAGTAAGTATAAAGAAATTAATAAACCTATTGAGAATAATAGAGACAGGTAAAGTCTTTTCTAATATAGCAAAAATGTAAATGAACCAAAACTGAAACATTCCTTTTTTTCAGGTCATAAGGTGTAACCAGTGCAGAAGATGGATTCAACGGTATTGAAAGCGGACTGTTATCTGTGCATACGAAGGCAGTCGCTTACTTAATTTTTGGAGCTTAAACCGCAAGTCTGTAAGCATACTTCTTATAACAAGTAAGTAATTATTTTCAAATAGGAGAAAAATAGTAATTAAATAGTATGAAAAATTATCGGATGAAAAATGATTAGTATCGGATGAACAATAAAGTTGTTTCCGCGGACCAGAAAAGAATTTAATATTTAAAATTTTTGTAAGAGTGGTCAAACAATAAAATTTTGAATGATATCAAAATACTATATATTTTTCAAGAAATTTATTAAAACGCACAAACAATAAATTGGCACTTTTGAGCGGTTAAAAAATTGTTAGCAACTAAGAAGGTAGTGATAAAGAATGCCATAAGTAAAAAAAAATTATGTATTTAAAAAATGCAAGAGGTGCAAAAGTGATGAAACAAAAAATTTAATTCAAAAGTTTATTTAATTATTGAATTATTTAATTAGGGGTAGAGAAAATTATTTAAAAAATAAAAAACAAATTGATCCACTAATTAAACAAAAATTAAAATCAATAAATAATGATTGTCGTCTTGGGAGGAGGAAAGATACACAAATAAATTCAAAAAATCGTTATAAGTGTAGTGGTTACGGAATCAATAATTATCTTTGAATATTATTAATTAATTTCAAACATTTTCATGAGAGAAAAAGTAGTCAAATGATTAATGTCATTCTCAGCTTTATTTATTTCTCATGAAACGATAGGATGGAATAATAAAAGTTATTTGCGAGAGTATAGAGAATAAAATCTTAAGGGGGGAAATGCGTGTAGATGGCCGTTTTCGAGCAGATTTTAATCAATTATTTAAAGGTATAAAAAATTAATATTATTTATTCAAACTTTTGGGTTATTTTATACATATATTGAAGAGTAAAAATTTACATTTACAAGAATAAAACTTAAAAAGTAGTAAAGATATCAGCTGATACATCTCGTAGGTTGTCGTCCGACTTCGCAACTGGTGTACATCATGGAGGCCATAATTTTTATCTGAAATCAATGCATCAAAATTATAACTTTTTTTAGACATGTATCTTCTATATGAACCTCATTTTAAAAGAAAAAAAAAAATTTTCATTTTTTGACGGCTGTGAAAGTAAGTCATGTTTTTTACCTTTTTTGTTTATTGTTTAGTATAAAAATTAGTTAAAATGAAAAAATTGCTTCTGATTGAGGTTCATATTCAGCACAATTGTGTAAAGAAATAATATACTAAATTTGAAGATGATTGGTTAAAAACTTTTTAAGCTAGAGTGTACACTAGTTCGAAAAACTAGTTTCGAGAAAACGCGTTTAAAAAATAAGTGATGAAAAAAGTTAAGGTGACCGTCTCTTTTTCTCATGCAATAATTTCTCGCGACATAAATTATCAGCAATAATTTCTTGTTCGATATTTTCACAAAGGCAATATTTCTCATTGTCAAAATTTATTTGGTATTATTAATTATTATTAAAATTAATATTTATTTAATTATGAATTTTTAATGATAAAGTGAAAATAAAATATTTGAGAAACTTTTAAATGATAATTTTTGCTCTGTGAGAATTTTTTAATCAAGAAATTTTTGAGTGAGAATTTTTTGCATGTGAGAAATTTTTGTATGATAAATTTTTATGAAAAATTTTTGTTTCGATAAATTGTTACTGGTAAATAAAGCCACGGTGCCAAAAGGTTAATATAAAGTTGTATTAAACGAATTGAAACAACTTACCAATTAATCAGCTATTCCAGCACCATATTGTAAGCCTTCTTCAGCTTCATATGCTTCATTTTGAGCTTGTAGCTTTTCTTTTCGTGCTTTTCGGGCTTCTTTACTGTCCAAGGAGCTGCGTCGATTCTGACGGGTTACGCGCTGACTGTCGGATTGTTGTGCGTGATTGAAGCTATTGTTCCCAACGATGAGACCTAACTCGTTCATGACTAATAAAATACTTGAACTGCCTTCATTGAATAAGCAAGCAGCCAAGTATGCAGCAATTTCAATAGTTTTTAAACCACTATGCAAATGTTTAGGGGCCATACGCCAAATAGTTGAATTAAAACTTTCATTGGCATTTTGAGTATGGCCTCCTAAACATCTCTCCAATAAATCTACCCGGGATAAATCCTGATAAATTGGAAAAATCGCTTTTTGAACGTCAGGATGCAAAGGTGTCGGATGTTTTGGAGGTTCTGTCCCCAGAGCTTTAGCTTCGTTCCACTTACACCAGCTATCTACACCCTTTGGACATTTGTCATGTTGTGGATTATCATCTGTTGATATCATATGGAAATAAGTTGCCAATATCTCATTTTTCATGTCTTCAACGCTATTTACATTTCTCCTAATTGCTAGTCCATAGTAAGTGCTTAATTTTTTTATTAAAACTTCTGTCAACTTTCCTCTTCCGTCCAAATGTTTTTCTTTTTTTACGCTCCGGAGTCGCGTTCCCATTCTTTTTTGCACATGACCTATACATTCGCTTTTAGTTACTGTCAGTTCATCACCATACGGGTTCAATTTTATCACTGCTGAGAATGTTTTGGAATCTCCATCGCCTATATAATTACCGTACTTTACTCCGTGTAATTCTTCTGACCTTGTAAACATCGTTTTGATAGCTTCAACTTCCATACTTCCCGCAGATCCTTCATGTGTTTGTATGCAGCTTTCTTCATCATGGTTTTCTTCCCAAGCTATATATTCCGGTGAAGTTTTCGGTTTGTTCTTCCATATTGCACACGCATGACAATAACTACTCCGAACAACTAAATCTACAACCTTTCCAGTATAATAGCCTATTAGAGTTGTAACGCCAAATAATGATTTGAATCCTCGTTTCCTCCAAGTTCCATCACCAGATACTTTAAAATTAAGAAGAAGTCTTTCGTGCTTCTCATTTTCTTTTTTTTCTTCATCTACAGCTTTCTTACAACAAAATTCAAATATTTTTTTAGCAGCACTGTGAATATGATCATATATCGAATTGTAAGTATTTTCACAGATACCTGGAAGTATATGAATGACTACCTACTCGACCCTAACCGACCGCTCCGTTCAGGTAATTATGTTCTCGGGCGCTGTACCGAGCGCACTTACTAAATCGCTTGTAACTTTTGAACGAATAATAATTTTGACCTGAAATTTTAACTGTATATTTTTCAATAGTTTTACAAGCGATTTATGAAAAAAAAAAATTTTGAATTTTTTCAAGCCTCTACACGTATTTCCCCCCTTAAACCACGCGCACGTGAAATGAAAAATTGTACGATTAAATTTGTTTATTTTATACGGAAATAATGGTCATCAGTCTACATGTGGTGAGATAAAAAAATATGTTTAAAAACTATTTCATGTATTAGATCATTCTTATCGTCGCAAAAGTAGTGAGATGATACATTATCTTGAAAAGAAAGTAAATGAATGAATTCATTTCAATTGGTGCACAGGTAGTGAGATAAAAGATTATATTTGAAAATTAAATAATTTATTAGATTATCTAATCAAAAGAATTAATAACTGTACAATTACAGGGAAAGAATATGTTTAATAAAAAATTCTCGTAGCGGAAAAAGTGTTGATATTTAAAACTGTATCTAAAAACAACTTTACATGTTGGAAAATTAAAAAGTATGTCAGGCTAGTGAGACGGTTGATGACAGTTTATAAATCAAAAAATTTTTATTCGTTTTGAGATAGTAAGAAGGATAATTATGATCAAAAAATATTTCGAATATGAAAATATCTGATAAAAAAATTACAATTGATTGAAAAATGATTAAATCATGAAAAATGATAGTGCTCTTGCGGGAAAATAACAAAATACAATTGAAGAAATGTAGTAGATGAAAGAATAGTGAAATTAATACTTCTGTTAGCAACAAAATATTTGTTGAATTGTCATAGCTGAGTAAGTGTTGAAATTTAAAATTGGATGAGAAAACACTATAGATTAGGAATTTTGATTGATACCAAGGTAGCAAGATGGACAATCATATTTAAGTATATTTCATGGATCAAAAAAATGTTATTGTCGTTAAGACAGTGAGGATAGATATGTTATTAAAAAATATTTTTGAAAAATTTGAATTAGTGTGAAGGGATCAAGATAAAAAATGATATTAACAAAAAAAATGTTTAAAAATGATTATGCTCTTGCGAAAAATAATGAAATACAACTGAAAAAATGCAACAGATAAGAAAATAGTGAAAGTGATACTTGTGTTAGCAAAAAAATATTTGTTGAGTTGTCATAGCTGAGGATATGTTTAAATTTTAAATTGTACGTGAAAACTCTGTATTGATTAGAGATTTTTATTGATACCAGGGTAGTGAGATTGACAATCACATTCAAATATATTTCATGGATCAAAAAAATGTTATTGTTATTTAGGCGGTAGGAATATATATTATATAACAAAATATTTTTAATAAATTTGAATCAGTGTGGAGTGATCGAGATAAACAATGATATTTAAAAAAAAATTATCACATTCAAAAAAATCACTGTGCACTTTCAGAAAATAATAAAATACAACTCATAAAATTTAGTAGATGAGAAAATTGTGAAATAAAATACTTGTGTCAGCAACAAAATATTTGTTGAATTGTTAAAGCCGAAAAAGTGTTGAAATTTAAAATTGTATGTAAAAACTCTGGATAGTTTAGAAATTTTTATTGATACCAAGGTAGTAAGATGGAAAAATATATTTTAAGGGTCAAAAAAACGTTATTGTTTTTAAGGTGGTAAGAATATATGTTATATTAAAAAATAATTTTAAAAAATTTTAATTTGTGTAAAGTAATCGAGACAAAAAATGATTTACAAAAAATAATAATTGATTGAAAAAGTATTAAATTATAAAAAACGATGGTGCTCTTGCCGGAAGATAACAAATAACAATTGAAAAAATGTAATCGATGAGAAAATAGTGAGCTTAATACCTGTGTTAGCTACAAAATATTTATTGAATTTTTAAAGCTAAGCAAGTGTTGAAATTTAATATTGTATGTGAAAACTCATTATAGATTAGAAATTTTGATTGATACCAGGGTAGTAAGATGGAAAATTATTGTATAAATATATTTTATGGATCAAAAAGATTTCATCATCATTGAGGTGGTAAGAATAAATATTTAATTAAAAAAAATTTTTTAAAAACTTAAATCGGTGTAAAGGAATCGAGATAAACAATGAAATTGAAAAAAAAAAATAATTATATCAAAAAGAATGATAGTGCTCTTGCGAGAAATAACAAAATACAATTAAAGGAATGTTGTAGATGAGAAAATAGTGACATTAATACTTGTGTTAGCAAAAAAATATTTGTTGAATTTTCGTAGATAAGGAAGTGTTGAAATTAAAAATTGTATGTAAAAACTCTGTATACATTATAAATTTTAAATTAGAGTTGAGGTATCGAGATAAATAATATTTGAAAAAAATAATTAATTAATTGAAAAATAACCAAATAAAAAAAAACGATGATGCTCTCGCTGGAAGATAACAAATAACAATTGTAAAAATGTAGTAGATAAGAAAATAGTCATTAAAAATACTTCTGATAACGAAAAAATATGCGCATAAGAATTTTAGTTGAGTTGTCATAGCCGAGAAAGTGTTGAGACTTAAAATTGTATGTGAAAATTCCGTATTGATTAAAAATTATTAATGATACTAGGGTAGTGCGATGGACAATTATATTAAAATATATTTTATGAATCAAAAAAATGACATTACTGTTAAGGTAGTAAGAATAAATGTTTCATTAAAAAAATTAAAAAAAAAAAATTTGAATCGTTGTGGAGGGATCGAGATAAACAATGATATTTGAAAAAAAAATTATTATATTAAAAAAGTAATAGTGCTCTTGCGGGAAATGATAAAATACAATTGAAAAAATGTAGTAGGCGAGAAAATAGTATAATTAATACTTCTGTTTACAAAAAAATATATGCATAAAAATATTAGTTGAATTGTCATAGCCGAGATAGTGTTGAAATTTAAAATTGTATGTGATAACTCTGTATAGATTACAAATTTTGATTGATACCATGGTAGTAAGATGGACAATTATATATAAATATATTTTATCGATCAAAAAAATGTCATTATCGTTAACGTGGTAAGAATAAATATTTTATTTAAAAATATTTTTGAAAAATTTAAATCGGTGTAGAGGGATCGAGATAAACAATGATATCGACGTTCTAATTAGCAAATTATCTAACTCCATTTTAGAAAATCTTCCATTTATTCGAAAAAACAATTAGTTAAAAATTTATTATCACTACAAAAAACTATTTAATATCTAATAAAGGTAAAATATTTTGGTTTGGAGCATTCAAATAATTTATAATTGGACTATTGCTACATCAAAATGTTAAAAAATCACCTTCTATGAAATAAGGAGTTAGACCAATTGCTAATTAGAACGTCGATATTTAAAAAAAAAATTATTATATTACAAAAATGATATTGCTCTTGTAGGAAATAACAAAATACAATTGAAGAAATGTAGTAAATGAAAAAATAGTGAAATTTATACTTGTGTTAGCAAAAAAATATTTGTTGAATTGTTAAAGCCGAGCAAGTGCTTGAATTTACAATTGTATGTAAAAACTCTGTATAGATTTTAAATTTTAAATTAAAGTTGAGGTATTGAGGTAAATAATATTTGGAAAAAAAAAATTAATTGATTGAAAAATTATCAATTAAAAAAAAATGATAGTGCTCTTGCAGGAAGATAACAAAATATTTAAAGAAATGTAGTAGGTGAGAAAATAGTGTAATTAATACTTCTGTTAACAAAAAAAAATGTGCATAAGAATATTTGTTGAATTGTCATAGCCCAGAAAGTGTTGGAACTTAAAATTGTATGTGAAAATTCTGTATTGATTAGAAATTATTATTGATACCATGGTGGTGAGGTTGACAATTATATCAAAATATATTTCATGGATCAAAAAAATGTTATTGTTGTTAAGGCGGTAAGAATATATATTATGTAAAAAAATATGTTTAAAAAATTTGAATTAGTGTGGAGTGATCGATATCAAAAATGATTCTAAGAAAAAAAAATTAATTGAAAAATAATTAAATTATAATAAATGATGGTGTTCTCACTTGAAGGTAACAAAATACAACTGAAGAAATGTAGTAGATGAGAAAATAGTAAATTAATACTTGTGTTAAAAAAAAAAATATTCACAAAAATATATTTGTTGAATTATCATAGCTGAGACAGTGTTGAAATTAAAAATTATAAGAGAAAACACTTTATAGATTAGGAATTTTGATTGATACAGGGATAGCACGATAGACAATCATATTTAAATATATTTTATGGATCAAAAAAATGTATTTGTCGCTAAAGCAATGAAAAAAAAAATTATATTAAAAAAACATTTTTAGAAAATTTAAATTAGTGTGGAGGGATCGAATTAAAAAATAATTGTAAGAAAAAAATTATAAAAACATAAAAAATGATAGTGCTCTTGCGGGAAATATCAAAATATAATTGAAAAAATGTAGTAGATGAGGAAGTAGTGAAAGTAATACTTGTGTTAGCAAAAAAATATTTGTTGAATTGTTATATTCGAGCAAGTGTTGAAATTTAAAGTTGTATGTAGAAACTCTGTATAGATTAGAAATTTTAATTGTTACAAGGGTGGTGAGACGGACAATTATATTTAAATATATTTCATGGATCAATAAGATGTTACTGGCGTTAACGCGTTAAGAATAAATATTATCTAAAAAAACTATTTTAAAAAAATTAAAATTATTGTGGAGGTATTGAGCTAAAAAATGCTATTTGAAAAAAGAAATAATTGATTGAAAATTTATTAAATTATAAAAAATGATAGTGCTCTCGCAGGAAATTACAAAATACAATTGAAGAAGTTTAGTAGATGCGAAAATAGTGAAAATAATACTTTTGTTAGCAAAAAACTACTTGTTGAATTGTTATAGCCGAGCAAGTGTTGAAATTTAAAGTTTTATGTAAAAACTCAATACAAATAATCAGTTTTTTAATTCAATTTGTCCTATTTATATAGTCAATGAATTAGTTTCCTAAATCGAAAATTGTAAACATATGGAAGTAATATAAAAATTAATCAATTACAATCTTTTCAATAATGAAGGGTTCCAGGTAAGAAAATTACGAATGAACGACTTCAATGTAAAATTTATTAATATCTAATTTTTTTCAGGTGTTCTCAATGTCATTGTCATTAGTAATGACAGAGCCTAGAAGTTGGGACCGAGCTCGAGTATATATTGCTCGTAATTTTGCTGACTATCTTACTGATCGGTATTTACCATTTTCGAGATCAGCTAAATGTCTCCACTCAAAGACACTTCGACAATAGATGATATTTTCTTGAAGCGTAAGAAAGTTCATATTTTTTAATTTAGAATTTATTCTTTTGGTAAGAAAACAACTATAATGAATTTTTTGCATGAAGTTCAATGAGAATCTATTTTTTAATAATTCTGCATGCTGCGAACGTCAATTTTAAATTAGAACACCTTTTATTAAATTAAAAGTGCGTTGAGAAATCGATTTGATTTTGGCATAACGCTGTTCAGAAATTTTTTTTTTTGCCTGAATATTGCTGAGCAATTTTACAAATTTTTGTGAAAGTTCTGAATAAAAAAAAATATTTTTTTTTTGAACACCTTTTATTAAATTAGAAGTGCGTTGAGAAATCGATTTGATTTCGGCATAACGCTGTTCAGAAATTTTTTTTTTGCCTGAATATTGCTGAGCAATTTTACAAATTTTTGTGAAAGTTCTGGATAAAAAAAAATATTTTTTTTTTGAACACCTTTTATTAAATTAGAAGTGCGTTGAGAAATCGATAAGATTAAAAAAAAAAAAAACGCCGTTCACAAGTTATCTATACTTTTACACAAATTTACATCGTTTATTTGCATCTTGCAAATAGAAATGCTGCAAATTGTATTCATGAAGTGCTTTTAGTAAACGGAAAGGGGGCTTGCAAAATTTTTTATTCTATATAAAAATTATATTTTTGAAATAAGTACTTAGCATTTTTTGAGTTTGAGTTTCTTATTCTCAAAAGATGAATTCTATTGAGAAAAGTCAAAGAACATTGGAAAAATTATTTCTTTCTCATACATGAATTACGATACAAATTTTTCCATGAACGGAGCGTGAATTTCTCAATATTATTAAAAATACACCTTTTATTACTCACATTTGTATTTTCAACTTATTTCTAATTGTTTTGATCCAAACAATATGGTTGAATACTTTATTCAATTTCATTCGCTCTAAATTAGTATTCGCTTTATACTTACTTCAAATTGGTTGTCCATGTAATACATAATTTTATTACTATTGTACGTGAAATCATTTTGATTTGCCAATTTTGTAGTTGAAAAATACAAATAAGTGATGTAGATGTCACTAATTTACAGGATTCATTTAATTCATAAGGTCGTTTATTTTTAATTAAATATTTTACCGCTAGTGGCGTTTGCTGTCATGGGTAAGATCGAATTACCGACGGATGACCATCTTACAGCTTCTTAAGCATTGTTGTGTTAGTGAGGCACCCTAAAGCTTACTTATACTTTTAAAAGACTGAATACTGCAACAAATATATTATACAAATGCTCGACACTAAATTCTTTGATACTGTATTTTTATGATTTTTGACGTAACAAATTCTTAATTTTCTAATGTTTTGTTTCATCCACAGTCAGATGAAGAAATCTTAGGGGCAGGCTCCCGTAATCAGGAGTCAACAATCGTGGTAAGCCCTATAAGTACAAAATTAAAAGGAAATAAATCAACTAATATAATTGGTCAGAATAAAAAAGACAGCGAGGTATGTATGAATTTCAACAATAATAATAATAACAATCTTAATAAGTATTTTTTAGCGCATAAAGTTATTTCACTAGTCACTTATTAAAAAAAAAGTATAATAGCATCTGATAAACTATTTTTATCTATAGGAATTGGTATTGGATTTATCTTCTCCTCAAAATGCTGACAATTCCTGTGAAAAATTATCTCAATTCAGTTCAGCCACTATTGCAACAATCACTGCCAACGATAATAAAAAAAGAGAGAGTGTTGAAAAAGTTGGAAGTGATGATGATGAAAATAATGTTGATTTATTAAACGAAGAGGATCGAAGTGTCAGTACTAGCTATGACGAAGGACTTGGGTTGCCTAAACAAAAACAAGCTAAATGTAATGATGGGAAAATCTGTTCAAATAAAGAAAATATAACAGAGACTCATGATAACAATAAAGGTCGTTCATTGACTGCTGATAAAAATAACAAAGTAAGTTGATATAAATATCACGTTATTATGTGTGTGTAAAAATTCTTAAAGAAATTTTATGATTTTAGACCGTAGTTGTAGCAGGATATAGGATGGATGAAAGCTACTATAATAAAGCTAAAAGCGCCAAGAATATTCTATCTAGAATATCTAGTATTATGAGTGGGTATTGGACTGATGAACAGGCTTCTAAGTATTGTTTAAAGAAACGATCAGATAAACCTTATTTAAAACAGATCAGACCTGCTGAATTATTACCTATTAAAGGTAACATTTACTCAATTATTTATAATAATAATACCGCTCACAAATTATTTTCACCCGTTATATACTAATACAATGATTACAAATTACAGTTTTTTAGCTCACTCCTAGAATAGCGAATCATTATACTGCTGAAAATACTTTAAATTTTAAATTTATAAATATAATTTAACACTTTAAATTTTGCTTTTCATTGCAATTGAAGTTGAACAATTAGCCGGTGTGAAAATGTTTATTTTATGTTTTATTATTTTTTCTTACATTTTTATTTCATTTTTCAGAAATTTTTAACGCGATAAATGATGAAGTTCAATTAAAATTTATGAACAAGAAAAAGAATGCAGATAAATTAGATGAAGAAATTCGCAACTGTGCCAGCAGCCATTTTAAAGCAAGACGTAAAAAAATGAAGAATGCAAATACAAATGAAAAACCAACAATTCTTAAATTATCGAATAAATACCAGGATATAGCAGAAATAGACGATGCAATAGAGAAGTTGATAAAAAAAAAAAAGAAGAAATAAAGGCCACAAATCAAGAGAAAGAAAAGACTTCTGTTGAGGAGTTGCGAGTGAAACAAGAGGAGTTAATGAACAAAGAGTTAGAGTTGAAGCGTAAAGAAGAGGAATTAAAAGAACGGGAGAGAGAATATAAACGCAAGATGCAGTCAATGAAAAATATGCCAAAAAACGGAGAGTGATTGGTCACATAATCATGAAAGATAATTATTATTTAATGATTGGTACAGTTTAAAATACTATTTTTATATGGTTATTGATAATTATTAATTTTTATTAATAAAGAAATAATACATTAACTTAATCAACTGTAGCGTTGTTATTTTATTATAATTACGTGATAAAACATAATAAAATCACCGTGATTCACCAAAATTATCAATAGTAGCACCATGAATTACAGTAATTTTACTGTGATTGAAAGTGAAAAAAAAACGGTAAAGCCACCGTAAATTTCAGTGAATCGGATTTGCTGTATAAATAAATTACAGTAATATCACCGTGAATTAGAGTGAACTCAAGGTAATTAGGTACGGTGAAATCACCGTTTATAACTGTAAATTGGATCCGTCAGGGATATGGGTAAAGCACCGTGATGTCACCGTGAATCACGGTAAAATCACCGTTTATAACCGTAAATTGGATCCGTCAGGGATATGGGTAAAGCACCGTGATGTCACCGTGATCTTACCGTGAACCACGGTGATTTTACCGTGATTCACGGTGAACGGTCACGGTGAAATCACCGTGCAATCACCGTGCATCACGGTAAATCAGATCTGCCAGGGTATACACACTCGGTAGTCTGGCGCTCCGTTTGAACGGGACTTGGCGCCAGATTCTACCGAATCTATGGATTTTTATTACAATTGGGAAATTTTTTTTTTGTGTTTACTTATAATAGCTCTAACTTCGACAGAATTTTTTTTTTTCACTATTTCTAACAATATGTATTATCGATATAATTAAGAAACATAAAATTTTTCGCTTTCGTGAAACTATTTATTTTTTACTTGTATATTTAATGTAATCAAAGGTAAAAAAAATGATTAATATAATAATTAAATATAATCATTAACTAATTCAATCAGTTCTATTCATGTGTGTTTTGTATTGTACAGTGAACAATGCCAACAAAACGCAAAGGGGCCAATTTGAGATGTGATACAAATAAATCTAAAAGCATTCGAAATAGAAGAGCCCAAAGAACCGAAGAACAAGTTCAGGAAGAAAATACACGCCGAGCGCGTGTGAGAATGGCGCAATTGCGTCAAGAACAATCAGACGATACACGAGCTGAACGCAATGAAGTCATGAGATTAGACTGGCTAACAAAAAATATTGTTCACGCTGCAGCATTAAGAGATTAATATTATGTAATTAATTAATTATATAAATAATTATTACTCTTAATAAATTAAAACAATTAATGTTTGGTGTTTTGTTATTTTTAAACAACATTCCCTCATCGTTCACAGCGCTCCAGGCCTTTTTCACTCATATTCCACATCCTTATACACTTCCAATAAGTTAGTAATTTTTTTTCGACACTAGAAATTCTCTAGAAATTTTTCACATGGCAAAACAACGTTTGCTGGGTCAGCTAGTATATATATATATATATATATATATATATATATATATATATATATATATATATATATATATATATATATATAAAACGCGGCTTGTCACGATGATAGCGTCGCCAATTTACAACGGATCTTCACCAAACTCTAACTCGACATACTTATTCTACAGATAGATATCAAAGTCAAATTCAAAGATGAACTTAATCGGTCAAGTAATCTAGAAATGCCAGAATTTCAAATTTTTTTATATTCATACAAATTCATATTTCTTCACTTTCTTATTCAAATAACTCTTGAATGGGATAACTTGATATCGATAATTGTTCGACGCAGCACCGGCGCGTTTCGAACTTCGGGCCTAGAGAGAGAAAGGGAGGGGATAGTTTTGGGTTATTATACGCTGTGCATTGCAAGCGGCAGAAGTGGTGTAACCACCAGACAGAGTGCCACGAAAATCAAGAGGGACCGATCCCCGGAGTAGTTACCAGTCGAAAGAAGCCAACAACAACTAGGACTTCAATCTCAACAGTGAGTTAGATCGTCAGATTTTCATCAGGGTATCAATAATTACTCTTTGTGCTAGAAGTGGACCGCGGTTTACCTAACACCGGGTTAACTTCTCCTCTTATTATTATTTATTTCTCAATTATTTAATTCGCAATAATTCAAAGATTTGTTTAATTTTTATTTAATTAATATTCGTTAGTCGGTGCTGAGTGGTCCTCAAGGGGATCTTTACCCGGGCGTCACTCAGAGACTTTGTGGTGAAAAAGTTCGTAATTTCGTTAGAATTTATTTTATTTAAATTTAATTTACTGCGTTCTTTATTCAATTACTGATCATCTGAAAACGGTTCTGAATTGTACAAATTATATTGCACATTTTAGTCAGATAAAACCCAATGGTAAATTTTTCATGAAATTAAGATGTCTTCTCACGAATTCTAGTCAAGCGCCGGTTAAATTTTTACATCGTAGATAATCCGGACCCAAGGTCAAAACTCAAGTACTAACGAATATTTTAGCGTCCATTTTAGGAACGCAAATTTTTCTCAATTATATTTATTGAATATTTTACACCGATTTATTCAATTAATTAATTTTATTAATAATTTAATAATTTAATTTTATTAATATTATTCATTGCGGATTTATTTATTAATATTACAACGTGTTCGAGATAGATTTACTAGAAGGAATTTTATGGTTATTAATTCTAATGTTAAGATAGTTTAATGCATAATTATTTATTAAGACTAAAATAATTTATTAAATTGAATTGATGTTCTGGAAATTATTTAGATGAATTAATTCATTATTTTATCGGAAATTATTTGTTAATTATTTATCAGCGTCGATATTAAGTCCAAGAATTTATAGTTAGGATTATATAGTGAAATTTCTTAAGAATATATTTTAATTACTATGGTTGAGTATTAAACTCAGGAATTGATTTAAAATAAATTTATGAGTTGGATTTAGTTTAGATTTTCAGTGAATTTAATTATAAGTTGCAATTATCATGTAAATTAATCACTAGCTAATGATTGAAGATTTTTAGTTTGAGATTTAATGTTAATATTTTTCTTGAATTAAATTGGTATAAATTTTTATAAATAAAAGTAAAGTAAATTTAGTGTATGTGTGTGTGTGTGTGTGTGTGTGTGTGTGTGTGTGTGTGTGTGTGTGTGTGTGTGTGTGTGTGTATACGGGTTATGTGTGTGAGCTGCAGAGGTTTCTTGGCTTACGTTGCAGTCACGAGGCTATTACTTCTGTAGCTGTGTATTATTGGCGATCCCTCGTGCGCTGCGGTCTTTGTGCGAGGTGTTTCGTTGATAGTCATGTGGCGTTCCAGCTAAAATTATTATTAAATATAAGTGATTCGCGATAAGTAAAATTCGCGGAATCACACATGCAGAGATTCCTTGCTTCGCTGGTGGCGAAACAACGGCAATCTCAGCTGACAAGAAGTCATTGCGACTCAGAGTTAGGCTAAACAGCCGCGTCAGCGTGTGATCCGGTTCTCGACGGCGTTCCCTGCGTGGAATTTGAGATCCAACAATGGCTGACAAATTATTGTATCATTTATGCAGACTAAAGAAGTCAGTCTTTGACGAGATTTTATAGAGCACGGAGCTCCGCTCCGTTGTCTTGGCTCCGCCATAATCATATATATTAAATAAACGTAACTAATTTTAACCACTGAACTTAATCATTGACAGGATAGTGGGAACACCCACAGGGTGTTCCACCCTGTCCAATACCTACGGAGAAGAGCCTTTTGGTTGTTCTCTCTCCTTCCTGTTATCAGAAAGATTCGTGAGTGGCTATTCCCATCACCTTCAGAGGATTTTCCAAGAGGTGCCAAAGGGACCCCTCATTTTATTGGACAAATACCACAAATGATCACGATCAGCAATTTTTATATTATTATTATAGGAAAATTATCATAGTTGAAGTGCTTATCTTGTGACGGTGCGTCTGGAGTCTATAGACTTCCTAAAGTCACTAATCTGAGTTATATTAATTAATTACCCAAAATTTGGGAACGTTACAGTTAAAAATTTAGTAATACGTTAGTTAGTCAGGTGTTAGCTGTTTGGCTCTGGATAGCTGCCATTTAGGTTAGACGGTCTCTGTCACACTGCGGTCTTTGTGCAGAGTAATTTTACGGTTCTGGTCAGCCGACAGTTAGGCTGTAGTTTTAAGTCAATTATATTGTGAGTGTGTGAGTGATAAAATTCGTTAAATTCGTTATAATTACAAATTGTTATAATAACAAATTATAGAATTAATAATTTGTACACGAAAAAAAATTTCTGGGACAGTTTACGATACAACTATTGTAAAGCTGGACAATACTTTAATTACTATTAATTATTAAATATTTTAGAAGAAAATTTACTATTTATTCATGAAATTTTACAACTTACGATTAGAAAAAGTACGATATTACTATTATAAAAAGTAAGAGATCAATATATTCAGTGCTGCCTCTGTATCTTTTCAATAGAACTATAACAAATTTTACAATAGTTGAATTGGAATGTTTCTCATTTAGTGTAAGCGATGGCCGTGCACAGCGCTAGACTCCGAGCTTATGCTAATGTTAAAGGACATTGGTACTAGTTTACCTCGGATAGCGTAGAGGGGGAGTCTCTGGCTGCCAACAAACAGTTCTGGGTTCAATTCCCGGATAGGACGTAAATTCCGATTTCTTTTTCCGGTTACTGTATAGGTACCAGTTAGTCCAACCTTCTATCTCTCTCCCTCCCTAAAATTTCTTTTAAAAAAACTGACTGTTAATTTTTACAATCGTTGAATTGTAAAGTTTACAAACACATATTGTATAATTTGCTCTATATTATTCGACTTTTTAAGTTTCTTGCTAGCCTTGTTTGTTGGATAAAATTTACAATAGTAAATCGTGAAAATTACTAAATGAAAAGTATAGTCCACCATTCCTATTTAATTCAGTAAAAATACAATAGTGAAATAGTAAAAATTCCTTCAATTTTCTTTCCGTGTATTGTAGCTTAGAAAAAATAATAAAAAAATTTATTTTATAATTTATAATTGAGATTTGAATAATAAACCCCTGATATATTTGACATTTTTAAACCTCTTGAGCCGTTTTCTTAGAATAAATTTTACTTCCTTTTTTTAAATTTAATTTCATTCTTTATTCATTTTTCTTATTTATTCTTTGTGCTCGCTACTGTAATTTACCTTTATTCTCTACTTATATTATATATCTATATTTGGGAAAATATTTATTCTTCGGGATTCAAGCTATTATTGTCCTTGCTTTGGAATTTATTTCTATTCCTGTCGTATTAATTTCAAATCAATAATAGATTGATCGGTGCTGCCCCTGGTGATTAAGATTTTTAGAAATTTTAGAAAAATTGTCTGGCGGCCATAGGGATTCCTAACCCAGCCTGTTTCGTCGACGGGTATATTTACATATTTTCAGGGCGAGCGTAATATATTCTACCCGGCCGGTATTTCCGCCTCCGGTGCATATTTTCGATACGGAGAAAAATAGTGTTACAGATTTATAACTGAAGAAAGAGAGACACTAGTTAGCATCAATAACTTCGCTAGTGCTCCGTGCGGAGGAAAGTCTCATGAGGAGTGATATTTCCCTTTAGGGCAAAAACAATTTTAACTCTTTATACATTCTAAATCGCAGATATCCACAGACTCGGTAGAGTTTGGCGTCTAGTTCTGTTCAAATCCGTTGTAAACGGAGCGCCAGACCACCGAGTATGTTTAAACCAAGAATGGTAGGTTGGAGTCATCTACCTTTGTCAATTCGGCTGCTCAAGTGTTACGAGGAGAAGGGAGTAGCTAAAGGAGTGAACAAATACTTCTACTATGAAAAATCGAAACAGCCGTTGAAAAATGTCAATCAAATAATTAATCTTTTGAGAAACTAGCAGCACCATTTCTAGAATGTTGAACGAATGATGTAGCTACGAAAACGCAGAGAGAAAGGAGAAGCTAAAAACTTTCTTCCTCTACGTTTCGAGTTAGTTGATTACGTACGTGTTTTTCTCTATTTTATTCAAGTCGACATGCTCTTAAGTATTGACTACGTGATTATTAAACGTAGTCATTTACGATACGTAAGCAACGACGCCGTGACTAGGAAGTTCATTCGAGATCACTGCTTTCGAATGAGTCCAATCGTAGAAGATGAGCAACAAAGATGTACTAATTTTTTCAATGCACTACATTATGAATACGTACTTATATACTTACATATGGGCAGATCCATTAATTTTCGTCGAAAGTTTGCGCACTTAGGTCAACGATTTTGATGCCGATTTTTTCCCTAAAAGTACGTTTTAAAAAAAGACGATCCTGAAAATTTGGGCCCGATATAATCAAATCCAGCCGCTGGATAATTTTTTGAATTTTTAAAAAAAGTTGATTTTTCACTGATTTTTAATAATTTATTTCTCAGCTTCTATATAACTTAAAGACTCTTACTAAACGACATTCTTCTCAGTACACTCTCTTCTTTTGGGCTTAGCTGACAGCCTCTAACTAACGAACGGTTTTTGTTAAATTTGACCTGTTTGTAAAACACTTGTATTTGTACAGTGTTTGAAGTTAGGGGTCGAACAGCAGCTAATGGTTTCTATTGGGGTATACTTTAGTAGAATCTATGCAATTTTTACTTGATTGCTCCATTAAGTAAAGTTATAGCCATCTGAAACCAATCAAATTGAAAAAAAATTGAAATTTTCAGATGGGTAGAACTTTTTTCTCCGAACTTCGATTTCCTTCAAACATTCAGGAAAGTTGCTTTATTATATTCCTAAGAAGCCCTGAAAATTTGAGCTTAGGAATTGAGCTTGTATTCAAGTTATGAATTTTTTAATATTGCCAAAATTGCGTTGTTAAATATATTTGCTGATAATTTCTTATATATTGAAACGAATTGTTTCGCTCTCTTGGTTGCCCCTTATATTTATTTAGGGTACTACTGGATTTTTCACAGTGTCCAAAAACTGGACCAGAACATGAAGTGATGACACAGGGTCGTGAGAGATCATTAGGAAGGAGACAGAAATGATCGAAAGAAATTCATTTTCACAAATTATTTTATTTAACCAACCCTTAATACACAAATAAAACCCCTTACAAAATAATCAGATAGGCTTATTTCCGACGATACGCTCTTATGGAGCGTCTATATCGTGGTTTCTATCATAGTTCCTATTCCCGACAGTACCCTTATATGGAGCGTCTATACTGCAGTTTCTATCATAGTTCCTATTCCCGACAGTACCCTCATATGGAGCGTCTATAATGCTGTTTCTATCATAGTTCCTATTCCCGACAGTACCCTCATATGGAGCGTCTATACCGCGGTTTCTAGCTTACTACCGTTGTACCCCAAATCCGGCGTCTATACAACGGTTTCTAAGTACGCCCCGGTAGCAGAGGAGGATGCCATGAATCCCTAGGCAACACTACAATTGATAAATCTACCCACCAACACTAATAATCAATTTTCCAAACACACTGGATAATACCCCATATTCTACAGATTAAAATTTATAAACTTATTTCTCTAATTCTACTATTCTACTCATATCAACTCAATTCTAAATCCTAATCCAACTTCCTAGTTAATATCCCTAACTAATTTATTGACATGGTCTTAATGATACAACAAATAAATATTTAATTACAAGAGGCCTCCGTATCTTGAATTGATCAATTCAAATCTGTCGACAGAGGTCTTAATAATCTGCCAACAAAGCATTCGTTGCATCCGAGTGCTTACAAAATTATTTTGTTAAATGAATTTACTTAATTCTATCTAATTTATTTTACCAGAATTTATTAATTTATTTTATTAGATTGATTGTTAATTTAGTCCGAATTAACTTATCAGAATTTATGAGTTATTTTATTGAATTAAGAACTTAATTTCATGAATTAAAAATTTATCAACTGGTTTTGTTTGATTCATTTTTACTATTTCACTTGTCTATGAATAACAAAGTTTTATTTTACCTTAATTATTTCATTTCACTTTCTATTGTGTTTGCTCGAGAAACTTAGCATTTATTTTATTTTATTTTAACAGAGTATTATATTCTGCCTAGCAACGCAGTAAGATTTTCGTTTAGACCTTGCGTGTCCTCTACCGAGCGTTTTGACGCGGGACAAGATGGCTGACTCTCTCGCTCGGTCTTGCGTCTCTGTCGCACAACTCTGTTATGTCCTGATTGGACAAAAACGAATTTGATTTATTTTGGTCCTGGTGAGTTATCACCACTAGACCGGGAACCCAGAAAATTAGAGGGACAGGATTTATTAATAAAAATTATTATTTAATTTGTTTAATATATATTGAACATTAGGGCGGTCGTTAAAAATTAAATTTTTTCCGGCGCCCAAAAAAATCCTTCCTTTTCAGAAAAAACTACGGGAAAAATTTTGCTTTCTGATTTTAAACAAAAAGAACACGTGCCGACGGTCCATTGAATTTCAGTTTTCAATAAAATTATAGTTTTTTGAAATATTTGTCACAGTATTTAGATTTGGCAAAAAATCTTGAAAACAGGCTAGTAGGAAAATAAATTCTCTACAAAATGGTTCCTTTTGGTTTTAGATGAAGTTCATATTCATCGAGATAATCTTATTAGTAAACTTATAAACTCTATTAAGTCAGTCATTTAAGCACTAAAAACTTTATTTTTTCAGAAATATAAACAATTCTCTCAAAATATTCTGAATTTTAGATATTTTCTCCATATTTTAACATATGTAACTGATTTTTAATTCAATAGTTTTCAAATGAAACCTCTATCGTTAAGTTATCTATGATCAATCTTGTTCATATTTCCACCTGGGAGAGTGGAGCGCCTTTCCGTAAAGTCTAGACTATTAAATTGGTCTACATTGGTTCCACATTCACGTAACAGAATAATTGGGAGCAAGGGATTGAAAAAAGAATTGAAAACGACCTTCTTAATGTGAGTTTATAGAATATGCCAAAAAAAATTCGGATAGCTCGGACTGGGATTCAAACCCAGAACCTTACGAAGACATGTCGGCTACTCTACCATTTGAGCTACCCGGTTGTTTCGTTTAGCAGTAAAAATAATTTTTTAATTTTTAAACATATTTTATTCATAAAAACATTTGTTAACTAAAACTTTTATTATTAGAAAAACTTTAGCATTAGAAAATAATTTTAGGCCGTTTATGGTCATAAGCCTATTTTCTTTTCTTTAAGCTATTGAATATTCTTTTAAATAGTTTTCTCTTTAGAATTTGCTGTACCTCATTTAAAACTAAACCTTTCAGTCTAAAATTTTAAATACTATCGTAAATTTAGGGATTGAGTATCCTTGAGTTTATTTTTTATTATCTATTTATTGCATTTGACGACGAATATTTTTTCTAATCGGTGAGAAAATTTTTCTGTCAACCATGTGCATAACAGCTGTTCTCTAACTTACTCTCTCTACCTTCAAATTATTTCTTTACGCCTACAATTTTCATCTACCAATAATTTTGCACAAATAACGTTACCACACCTATCGACCCTTTCCTTATTACTTCAAGCTGTAACCTCTGACTGTACGACTTCAAACAAAATTCTTCAGTCAGTCATCTACTCACAAGACAATTGCATCTATCTATTCATCGACTATATATCGACAATCTATCTATACATCGACTATCTATCGACAATCTATATATTGAAACACTAAATTTTTCTTTATTTAAAAATTTAATTATTTAAGTCACTAAGTCCTCGCGGATAGGCAAATAATCACTTAAATTTCATAGAATGGGATACGCTGCTCTGGGATGTTCCGCTCTCTGACTACTGAATGTGTTAATCTTTTTATGATGGTTTTATTCTTTTGACAAAAGTTCTCACCTGAGCCAGTTAATTTATTTTACTTACTTACAATATTTTTGCTGCAAAGATGACCCTTTATTCCTTGACTGACCCTCTGATAAATTATAAATAATAGTGGTAATAGATGTTGATAGTCTCAACAATGAATGATGATCGGCGATGAGGATTATTATAAAAACTTGATTTTATTACACCAATTCAACACTTTAAATAAAACTTATAATATCTCGGTAACGCAACTAACGAAATATTTATAAATATGAATACTTATACTTAAAATTATAGCTGATGGAATAGTAGCAATAGTGAACGTGGTAAATAATCACCTAATATAAAATGATAATATTAATAGAAAATAATAAAGAATATTATATTAAACAATAAACTTTTAGATTAATTGAGATTTTGGTGAGTAGTCACCTAATAGTAGTATAGTAGTATGTAAATTTTTGACTATGAAAAACCTAGCGTGGTGGTTAACACCGGGGGATAGATCGAAGTGTCGATCAATGCTTAAGGTTTGAGGTTCGTAACCGTTTTTTTCCCCTCTTCGTGTCGTCCTGTGACGTCACGGGAGCTACACATTAATTTAGCGAGCGTCGGTAACGAAAATTTCGGGTGGTAGTTCGCCAGGCTGATAACATCGGGACATTTGTAGTGTCTCAATATCTATTGACAACTTATCAATTTTCTATTAATCAGTAATTAATTTAAACATATCAAAAAGTGTGTAATTTTACATTATTAAGAAGTATTTATCAATAAATCGTTAAGAGTAAAAATTTATTTTTGTGTGTTTAAAATCAACAATTTAATTGAAATATCCTCGCTCCAGTAAATTGTAGCTAGGAAATAAACACCGGTCTATACCAAATTTTCTTTTCACTTATTCTATGTACATTACACTACACCGTCCATCTTACGGTCCACATTTTTAAAATTAAATAATGCTGTGAAGCGGGAAAAAATAGGATTTACGGTTATTATTACGTGAAGTATTCACGTAACAGGACAATTGGGAGCAAATGATTGAGAAAGGAATTGGAACAAACCTTCTTAATGTGAGTTTATAGAATACGCAAGGAAAAATTTTTCATATTTCCGGAAAAATAAAGTTTTTAATGCTAAAATGACCGACTTAATGGAGTTTATAGATAGATAGATAGATAGATAATAAACTTTATTGACCCTAGAGCCTTAGCTCCCTCAGGACCATCATAATTATACATTATAATCAGTGTAAAATACAGAGCATGTAATTACATAAATTGAAAATAATAAAATATAAACATATTATAATGAAATAATAACGTGAATTATAAATTATAAATTATAATCGTGGTAGATATGAGACAAGTTGCCAGAAAACCTGGTAATAGCACAGTTAAGCAAAACTAATATCATTCAATATCACTCAAGGCACAGCAGCATACAATAATGACAATCAAAGCTCAATATCATAAATTAATACTTTTGCAAATAATAATTATAGCACGCACTACGGAACAGTTCATAATTTTCAGCTTTAGTTACTTCTGGGGGTAGCGCATTCCAAATGCGTATCCCGCGGATCAGAAAAGAGTTCTCAAATATCCGACAATTAGATCTAGGCAGGCGTAAATAATCCTCCCTTACATCACCCCTCCGCAAAGCTACCGGCAAAAACTCCAAATTACATCTGAACAATTGTCGGTAGCCCATACATATTTCTTTATAAAAAAGGCATGCCATGAAATAATTTCTCCTGTCACTCAACTTCAACCATCCCAGCCTCTTAAAGTACGACGTAATATGCTCAGCCCTTGAAACCCTAAAAATATAGCGAACACAGGAGTTCATTTTACGCTGCAGCCGCACCTGCAAACTATTGCTAATGTTACAGTAACCTACACAACAGTAGTCAAACACCGGAAATATCAGCGTGGTGACAAGCTTTATACGCAATTTCTCATTGAAGACTTCATTATTTACCTTCAACTGCGCTAGCACCCGCATCGCCCGATTGCACACTTCTGTAACCTGACAATCCCACGAAAGAGTACAATCAATCAAAACGCCAAGATACTTAACAACTGTGTCGTAGCGAATAATACAGTTATCTACTCGAATGCAATCAGCATACTTACAGCTATTACTATTGATTTTAAAATTACTACCAAAAATTATAGCTTTGGTCTTTGACGCATTCAACTTAAGATAATTAATATTGCACGTTACTGAATACGTTTATACGTTTACTGAATAGATTATCTCGATGGATATGGACTTCATCTAAAACCAAAAGGAACCGTTTTGTAGAAAATTTGATTTCCTACAAGCCTGTTTTCATGATTTCTTGTCTAAATTTAAATACTGTGGCAAATATTTCCAAAAACTATAATTTTATCGAAAAATGAACTTCAATTGACCGTCAGCACGTGTTATTTTTGTTTAAAATCAAAAAGAAAAATTTTTCCCGTAGTTTTTCGTCAAAAAGAAGGATTTTTTTGGGCGCCGGAAAAAAATTTAATTTTTAACGATCACCCTATTAAACATAAACTAGATTGATACAAAATTCACTTCATTGTAAATTAACATTGAAATTTTACATTGGAGAATTACAAAATATAGACAATATCTGAAGTTGTTTCATCGACAATTAATTATTTTAATCACTGTTGATTCTTTGATTTTTAATTTATTTTATTCGGTTCAAATTTTAATTTGCTCAATGAATCTACTTTGCTTACGTAATTTATTTTACTCATTAAACTGTATTCCTTTTTATAAATAATCAACATATTAACGAAAGGATTTCTCGACGGGAGTTTCTGATGAGACTCCTGCACGAGAGTACCTCCTAGCCAAGGACTTAGAATCAGACTACTCAACTACTCGCTAGACTGATTAGAACTCAACATAAAGTTTGGGTCTCTGATTTTCTGGGCTGTTTAGTAAAGTTTGGGGAAAACACTGTCCAATAAGATCCTGTTTTTCCTGTTCTTAGCCCTCTCCCTAAGGTTGCCTCGGGAAAGTAAGCGCCTCACCCTACTCTAGTCAGGATCAATGAATGCGTTCTCTCTTACTCTCACGTTTCTAGTACTTCGTTAATTATTATTGTTTAATTAAACCATACTATTATTTGCTATCTCGATTTATTAGTTATTTATTGTTTGTTTATTATTTATGAAATTCTGGACTATGTTGCAATTAAAGCTAAACAATTTATTTAATTATTAATTATTCATAAACTACTAAATTAATTTGCTTGTGTTATAAAATTCCGCTTTTTCGCTTAATTGATTATTAATCCGATTTAATAAATTGTTATTAATTATTCTTGAGTTTGTTACATATAATTTGTGTTATTTGTGCAGTAATTCACCGCTTTCTCAGTGCCGACTGTGTGTTCAACCTCGTATCAACCGGCTTCACTTTATTACATACGCTTTCATTAACTTATCCGCTTTTATTAAGAAAATCCGCTGAAATATTCAATAAGTATTGAGTGTATATTGTGTAAATAAATTTCTAGTTTACATTGATAATAATATTTCCGCATCTTAATTGAGATATCCAGACCAAAACCTGATCCTCCGCTTTCCCGCAATTACATCATTTTACAAAAATATTTTTTTTAAATGACGGGTTTAAATTAATTTCTTCATCTAATTTTGTTTTTTTTTTTTTTTATTTAATTAACAATATATGAAAAATTTATAAAATTGAATAATCGAAATTTATTGTATGCTTTTTAATATTTAAATAACGAGTGTCAATAACTAGTACATAATTTTTAAGTTGAATCTCGTATTCACAGCCAATCGAAAGCGCTAAGACGCCATTTTTTTACTTTAACCTAAAAAATTCACTGTATGAGTTTGAACTCTTCTGATTCAATGAATTATTTTTAAATTAATTTCTACTATTTGTAACGGGGGTTTTTATTAATCCCGTTCAATAGCAGCTTTATTTATTAAATAGATGTTAATTACCAATACGATGAAATTATTTAGATATTAAATTTTAAGGTCGCCACCAGGTTGTTATGACGGTGTCGTGGAAACCGGAAGAAACATGAGAGATATAATAATCACTCTCTCACGCATACTATAAATGTAATTGCCAAAATTTTCATAAATTATCATAAAAAATTATAAATTATTCTACCAATATTCCATATTACCAATGACCAATTTTTATTGTAAAGTTCTGATATAAAAGGAAAACCGTACCATTTATCAAAAGCTACTTGTCAGCGATCTCAATCTCTCTCACTCATAACCCGAACAAATAAATTGAAATAATATCTTAAATTTTTTTAACCGAACTAACAATTTTAACAAGAGATTATTTCCAACACAATAGACTTAGTGACGCTAGTAAAAGTGACCTAGGATTTTCAGACGCGCAGTTAAAATGTACTACGTAGTAACAATATTTGCAATTATTTCTTATAAAATTTCAAACTAACGATCAATAAATTAAATTTTACTTAACCAAAAATTGTCAATAATTAATTAAATTAATTTATTAAATTTCATTGTAATAAATGACGCGTAAAAACTTAGCACAAAACCCGCCTCAAGGTCAAACTAATATTTTCTGGGTATCGGACCACAGAAATTTCTAGCATTAATAAATTTTAAACACTAATTGAATTAATTTATAAACTCAACTAAAACAATTAAAACCTTGCCCAGACGAGGAAATTAGACTATGTAATAACCACAGTCAAATTTTCGCCCACGAGACATAACCGAGTACCTTGTAAATCGACGAACTCCTTCCCGCCAAACTACAGCTACGGCTTTGTTCTGCTGCCGTCCTCGTCATTACTCGTTATTCTAGAGGATGTATCCACTGTTTTCCCAATGGCAACAATATTACTAGAGGTACAAATTGGATTAGTATCTTGTAATTTATTAATTAGAAATAATTAATAAATATTTAACATCGCTTGCGTTCCAGTTAAGTGGACGCGCGACTGGATAATTACCTGTAAACTCCAACTGTGTCTGGAACGTTCGGTGGTACAACCTCTTCTGATTTCTCGCCGTTCGCCACTCACTCGTACTCGCTCCAGCCCATCGTCCCTCTCCCTACTACCGAAAATTCCCGAAAATGGAGACGCGCCAGTGCTGTGTCGATCCATTATCGATATCTGGTGAATTATCGATGCAGGGTATATTTTACTCTGTTATATATTTTAATACCATGATAGCCATACTGACCGAAAGTTTACATCAAATTGTACTTCAACTTGTCGACAATCTGTTGCCGAAACTGGTCATCAAATTTCCAGCATAAACTGTAGCACAATTCTTGATGTAAACTTGCCGTACAGTTGCAGATAGTAATTGTAGATGTGGCAGATTGTAAAAATTTTAACGTTTGTACTCTCAATAGGTAACTTATCTGTATCCCAGGTGAAAAATATTATGTATAATTATCCATAATTATATATGAAAAATGGTTCTATATAGTTATATATAATTAGATATAATTATATGAAATTATTTATTTATAACTAGCTGTTATTCGCCCGCTTCAGTAGGCACTTTATAGAATTACATTTTTAGATCTAGACTTGAAATTTAATTAGAGTATTTTTTTGACTTGCACAGATTCCGAATTCTATCGAATTGGCATGTACTTTCTATCCATGTAATTATTCTAGCTAATATTCATTGTAACTTTCAATGTACAATCATTATAACATTCCCGTATCTTTCTTACAAAAATGAATAATAATTAAAATAAAAAACAAAAATTTGTAATGAGCATCGAAAGTTTCAGTTAAAGAAATCGCAGGTCTCATAAGTGAAGAAATATGCCTAATATATAAACAACACCAATAGAATTAAAAAATTTATTCCAAACAAATGACTATCGAATAGAATAAATTTAGTTACAAAAAAAAAATTCATCATTTCTAAGTCAAAAAAATATAGGTTCCAGATGAGTAATCACCAACATATCATATACTAAAACCTTCTCCGAATCACGCTGCATCTTATGATGTAAGTATTATTCCGATCGGTTCTGGAGTTTTCGCAGTATAACCGGACAAAAAAAAACAGCTCTCCATTTATTATTATAGATTATTTCCATATAAATGAAAAAAAAAATCTAGCGAGCGCGGAAATCGAACCTCGGACCTGACGCTTGGAAGACTGATTCATTACCTATTTACCTACTAGACTTACATAAAGAGTAAAGTATGTAATAACTACAAGTAATAAAAATCTTATACATGATCGATTCGTAATGAACGAAATTTTTTATTAAATTTGTAAATTATTAATATATATTAGGGTGCTTCGTTTAAGACGAGTATTTTTTTTTCTCACTCCATAGACGAAATATTGTTCTATGTTCTATGTTTAGACATAGAAATACGAATTCCCACCAAAGGATGGTTCTTAATTTTAATTTCAAGTACTCGCTGAATGAATTTAAAGTTTTCCCATATGATTAACCCGTAAAATTCATTTTTTTTGCTTAAATTATCTATAGCATAGCGATATTTCATGATATTCATTTGACCATGGGCGGAAATTGTAGAGGGATCCTTTCTCTATAAAAGCTCTGACAGCTCATTTCCAATTTATGAGCTATCTCACCAGTAAAAAATTGTATATTCGATTTTTGCCCAAAAGTCATGGATTTTTTATTTTTTCTCCTAACCTATAGATCTGACACCAAAATTGCAAAGGACTTTTATTGTAAATAATTTCATTTTCTACAAGATCAAGTGATAGTTGATCCCTTTCAATGAAATTCCTCTGAGTTAAACTTAATTAATTACGAGAAAACAATAAATGACACTATTTTATCGTAATTTTACTACTTTTTAATAAAACAACAGTTTAAAAAAAAATTATAATATAGTGTATTTTTATAATCAACCATTATAATATCGTTATAATGCTTAAATTTGTAAAATTTCGAATCATCTTACAAATATTTTAATAAATATAGTTGTGACATAGAATAGATCCATAATGTATAGTCATACATAACTTCGGCACACGAAAAAAAAGTGGTATGTACTTTGGACCAGACCTACCTACCGAAATAAAATGGTCCCACTGAATCCGAATTTCAAGTCCGTTTGACCTGGTCACCCTCCAATTTTGAGCCTAATGCGAAAAACCCCGAAAAACTGCAGTCACAGCAATGAAAAAATGCTTGTGGACCCGGATCAAGTATGATTTTTATGTATATCAATTTACTAAATCTAAATCTGAACGTTAATTACCCCGGTGAGCCGTCTAAATTTGAAAAATGAAAAAAATAAAAACAAAAAACCCAAAAAAATTGCAATAAATCATTAAAAATTGTAGTTGTTGAGATAAAAACTTTTTTGGGTTAAGATTGAGTATGATTTTTATGTATTTCGTTGCACTAAATTTGAATCTGAAGTTTTCCTGCCCCGTTAACGTTTTAAAATTAAAAAAAATTTTTAAAAACCCAAAAAATCAGGAAAATTGCAGCTACAAATATGAAAAAAAATTTATAAAATATGATTAAATACTTTTCTTGTATTTTTATCGCGCATTGAATACAAGTTTAGAATCTAAAAATATAAAAAGTTTTAATATTTATAAAAAATGACGTATAATCTGGATAAAGAGAACAATTTTCTCGAATTTTAAACTGTTCTTCGTTGGTATCGAACTTTTTTGTTCTCAAACGATCTACGCATTGAATTTTTATTCCGTTTGTTATAATCTCTTGTGTTTCATGCGTGAAAACATACAAGAAAAGTATTTAATCATTTTTTATAGACTTTTTTATCATATTTGTAACTGCAATTTTCCCACACTGAACACGTCCCAAGTGATTGGGCTCGAGTTGCTATGTTCATGTTATTTAAAAAAGGAGACCAGTCCGATCCCAGTAATTATCGCGGTTTAGCAATGATAAATGTTTTAACTAAAGTATTCACTACAATTTTAAAAAATAGACTGATAAACTGGATCGACCTGACTGGTGCCTTGCCCGAGGAGCAGGCGGGTTTTACAACAAAAAAGAGTTGCACTGACAATATTTTCTCGCTTTTATCTGCCCTTCAAATAGAGCTAAGAAACAAAAAGTGTCGTCTATATGGTCTCTTCGTGGATTTCAGGAGAGCCTTCGACTCCGTGCCTCACAGCGCCCTCTGGAGGAAGCTATTCTTCCTCGGTGTTAGTTCGAAATTGATAAGAATACTGAAGTGCTTGTATGATCAAGCAACACTACGAGTAAGATCAGGAGGGTGCCTCTCGGGGGCGTTTGAGGTCACGGAGGGGGTTCTCCAGGGCGAAATCCTCAGTCCTATTTTATTTATTCTTTACTTACACGACATAGTAGAATTTTTTCGTGCCAGGGGTGCTCAAGGCATACAAATTAACAATGTTTACGATCTAATTATACTATTGTACGCCGATGACTTAGTCATACTCACTAGATCATTCTCTGAACTCAGGAAATCGCTTAGAATTCTTGAAGAATACTGTACATGTAATCATCTTACCGTAAATATAACTAAAACCAAAATCATTCATTTCAGGAAAGGTGGACCAAGGGAGAGAAGGAGTCTCTACTTTAATGATAAACTCGTCGAATGGACCGACGAGTACGTGTATCTGGGAGTGCCTTTTACAGGCTCCACGCTAGGGCTATCAGCCACTAAATCTGCCGCTCAGAAAGCCTACTCTGCCGCTGGCGCAGCGATCTCGACGCTCGCCACTAGCAAAGCTGAGTCCTGGCACGGCATTACTAAAATTTACGATGCTATTGTAGCCAGCACTCTATTATATGCTTCACATATTTGGGGCTTACGCTATCTCGATACTCTAGAGAAATCGCAACTTAATTTTTATAAGAGACTCCTCCTTCTCCCAAATGGTACCCCTAGTGCAGCTCTAAAACACGAACTCGGTGTTTCTTATGTAAAGACCAAGGTTCTGAGATTGGCGTTGGGATGGATCGCCAGGATTCTTGAAATGGACGAACATCGCATTCCTAAAATGTGCTACAACAGACTTCTACTTCTAACAAACAATCCAGACACTGACTCTAGATACAACTGGATCGCACAATTGAAACCTTTGTTAGAATTAGGCAATGCGCCGCCGACTATCTGGCTCAGTCCTTCCAGCGCTCACTGGAAAAGACTGACTCCCAAGATCCTGAGCTCATTCACCGCCGGTCTCAGACGCCTGGATCTAGCAGCTATCAATGAAAAAACTTCATGCCAAGTAGCCATTCCTCGCCAATTAAACTTACCCACGGCTTCTTATTTAATAAACAATCCACTGTACATTGCCAGGATATTTGCTCAAGCAAGGCTAGCAAATCACCATTATTTTAGTTTTAGTTTTAAGCGAATGTATTTTGGAATAAATCCACAACTCCCATGTATAATATGTAACCTCCTCGAAAACGAGAATCTAACACACATTGTTCTTAGATGTCCAATATACAGACCGTTCAGAGAACACTTTATTAACCCAATATTATCTACGAATCTAACTGATGGTGACACCCTGCTTGTCAATCTCCTAAGTGATCTGAGACTTACGACAGTAAAAGCGGTTTATCTCTTTCTTGTCCGCTCAATGAAACTTAGAGCTTTTTTCTTAAACATCTGATGCATCCGAACTGTAAAAGATTGTTAATTGTTTATCAGCATGCTATCCTCAGTGACTTACCCATCGCACCAAAGAGTATTCCAATAATCTTAAGAAATTTATGTACAGTCTAGTATTCATTTAAGCAATATGTAAGATTTAAAGAGTAACTAACTGGACAAAGTCATGTTATACATTACTAGTTCACTATCATACAATTATTATTGTAACCTGCTGTAAGCACAGCTTTATAAGCAGTTAAATAAATAAATAAATAATAAAACTGCAATTTTCCCGATTTTTTTGGTTTTTTGAGATTTTTTTTTAAATTTAAAACGTTAGCAGGGTAACTGGGCTAATTAACGTACAGATTTAGATTCAGTAAATTAAAATAGACATAAATCATACTTGATCCGGGCCCACAAGAAATTTTTCATTGCTGTGACTGCAGGTTTTTGGAATTTTTTGGAGTTTTATGCATTTCGCTCAAAATTGGAGGGTGACCGGGCCAAACGGACTTAAAATTCGGATTCAGTGCACTGAATCCACCCATTGCTCGATATACATTTCGGTAGGTAGGTACGGTCCAAGATACATACCACTTTTTTTTTTTGTGTGACGGTGTTATGTATGACTATATATTTTGGATATATTCTATAAAACAACTATATTTATTGGAATACTTGTAAAATACTTCAAAATTTCAAAAATTTAGACATTATAACGATATTACAATTATAAAAATATACGACGTTATAATTTTTTTTTTCAACTGTCGTTTTATTAAAAAGTATAAAAATTACGATAAAATAGTGTCATTTATTGTTTTCTTGTAATTAATTAAATTGAACTCAGAGGCAATTTGTTGAAAGGGTTTAGTAATCAATCCATATTGTAGAAAATTAAATTTCTTACAAAAAAGATCCATTGCAATTTTGGTGTCAGATGCAATAGTTTAGGAGAAAAAATCAAAAAACTATGACTTTTGAGCAAAAATCAAATATAAACTTTTTTACTGGCGAGATAGCTCATAAATTGGAAATACGTTGTCAGATCTTTTAAAGAGGAAAGATCCCTCTACAACTTCCACCCATGGTCAAATGACTATCATGAAATGTCGCTATGCTATAGATAATTTGAGCAAAAAAAAATCATTTTCACAGGTTAATTATATAGGAAAATTTTATATTCATTCAGCGAGTACTTGAAATTGAAGTTAAAAACTATCCTTTGGTGAGAATTTTTTTTTCTATGTTCAGAACAATATTTCGTCAATGGAGTGAGAAAAAAAATAGTCGTCTCAAATGAAATACACTAATATATATTGTGACATGGGAAAAATTCCCCATGTCATAAGACTAGTTTTGCTATTTGTTTTATTTTATTATTCTCTATCATTATTAATTATTTTAGATAAGCTGAAGGAATGCGGAGATTCGACGCGCCTGTGTCGCCCCAAGCCGCCTCCTGATCAGAGTGTGAAGCTCGAGGTAAGATGTAGAACAGAAACCGCGCCGAATTTGACAACTATTCATGGATGAGTGTGAATATTGTAAAGAGTATGTTCGAGTGAGAGCGAAAATAAGTTGAGCGATCAGACGAACCCGCGAATTTGCACGGAGCCATCAACGACCAGCGTGACATCTGGGGGAGGCCCACGGCGAGAGCGAAGCAAAATTTAAAACCGACGAATGACGACGGCGTTTGAGCAACTTAAGTCGAGCGAGGCACCATCTGGATGCCGTAAGCCGAACCGAGTGACATATCGACCAATCATCGATCGCAACGGAGTACTGGACGCATCCCGTAATACAACGGCCGGCTATAAGAAGCCGTGAGCTGATTGGATGCGAGGTTTTTGAACTAATGGAAAATTGGAGAACACATGTTGCCGAGGAGGCAGCCATGAAAAATTGATTCTGATCTGAACGCCGTGCCTGTTAGTCGCAGGAAATTCCGCCACAAGCATTAAAATATTTTACAACGCAATTAACCATCATTACTGAGTTAAATATTGCATATTGTTAAGATTATTTACGGTTGTACCTTGTCGAAGCTATTGTTCACGACCACTATGTGGATTATTGCCAAGTGACGATTCATTATTATTATTACGTGCACGTGGGAGACGCCATCGCCGAGACATCGACGCTATTCCACCTGTTATCCCGCCAACTTCGTTGAGAGTCAGCTACCTGGTCTGATCGCTAGTCTAGCCCCAGGGTGTCCTCACCGCGATATCGCGATCAATTTTAGTAAATTTCACCAGTTTGATTTTTGGTGTGATTTTTTTTTTATTAATTTTTTTTACGAAAGTAATTATTGAATTCCTTTCGGATTATCGAGACGTGTGTGACGACACTCAGAGGCACGGTACCATCGGGGTGTATTTGTATGTGTGTTCGTACATTAAAACGTAGATTCAAAGTCGAGCGTACGCTTCTTATTATTTATTTTTTTTGTTATTTTTTTTTGTTCGAGACGCTGTCATTGAACAAACTGTGTGACATTATTATTACTATTGTTAATGGTCTTATTGGTTGGAACATTGATATATGCCGACAATTGAAGGTGATTTTTTTTTGTTGTTGTTATTAAACGTAACGCACGAGAAATTTGGAGCTGTGTAGGACAGCTAGCCCGACCGACGTGCCATCTCCGAGCGCGAGCCCAAACTTATCTCGAGCTTCAACTTCCCGCAAGCTTAGTCGATTAACCGACCGTAATTAGTTATCCGCCGCGAGCCCGCCAAATTGTTGAATTTTGAAGTATTTAAATTATTATTTTGCGAATCATCATCGAATTAAAGCTACATTGTGTTTAATTTGCTATTGCAAATTACTTGGGGAATTGGCGAGCCCTTGACGGACCGAATTTAATTTTTTTTATTTAATTAATTTATGAGATAAATTAATTGGTTATTTCATCGTATGAATAATTATAAATTCATTTGAAATTTGTGCGAGCCGTTGACGGACTGAATTTGATTTTTTTTCTTTAATTATTAATTAATTGTAGAAGAATTGATTGTTTATTCCATTGTATTATTAATTATAAATTAATTTGGGAATTTGCGAACCATTGACGGACCGACTTTAAGTTTTTATTGAATTATTAATTAGTTTGAGACAAATTAATTGTTTATTTCATCGTATAAGTAATTATTAGTTAGTTTGAGATAAATTCATTATTTAGAGTATTTTATTGTGAAGTATAATTGCTCTTGAGCATTTGCGATCTACTAACGGACCGAATTGAGTTTTATTATTTTGTTATTATTATTAATTAATTTGAGCAAAATTAATTGTTTATTTCATTGTATAAGTAATTATAAATTAATTCGGGATTTTTACGAGCCGTTGACAGACCAAATTTAATTCTTTATTGAATTATTAATTAATTTGAGCAAAACTAATTGTTTATTACTTCGTATTATTAATCATAAGTTAAATTGGGAATTTTGCGCGCCATTGAAGGACCGAATATAATTTTTGGTTATGATTAATTAATTTGAAGATCGATTAATTGCTTACGTCATCGTAGTATTAATTATAAATCATTTAAATTATCATCTGCGAGCCACCGACCTATCAATGTTATTGTTGTTTCTTTTAGTTATTATTGTTCGTTCATTCAGCGAAGACAACTGTGATTATAGTAATTTTTGGAAAATTATTAATAATTCTTGGAGACTGTAAAAATAAATTGTTGACTGGACATTCGGCAATTACTGTTTTTTTGTTTTTCTTTTTCCCGAGCTTACTTAGATTTAAGCATTTTACGTTTCGCCGTTTATTTGAATTTTGAATCTCTTCGTCATCGACTCGCCGCCCGACGACAAACGACAACGACTTCGAATCGTGGAACGATAAGTTCCTGGCCATCAACTACCTTCGAAACCCAGGTAAGCCATATTAGGTGACCATTATAGTATATATATATATATATATATATATATATATATATATATATATATATATATATATATATATATATATACTAGCTGACCCGGCAAACGTTGTTTTGCCATGTGAATAATTTCTAGAGAATTTCTAGTGTAGAAAAAAAATTACTAACTTATTGGAATTGTATAAGGATGTGAAATATGAGTGAAAAAGGCCTGGAGCGCTGTGAACGATGAGGGAATGTTGTTTCAAAATAACAAAACATCAAACATTAATTGTTTTTATTTATTAAAAGTAATAATTATTTATATAATTAATTAATTACATAATATTAATCTCTCAATACTGCAGCGTAAACAATATTTTTTGTAAGCTCGTCTTCAGCTAATACAAACAAACTTGATGGTTTACCCACTCGAGAGCATGCAACGTATAATTGTCCGTGTGAATAACATGGTGTGCTCAAATCTAAGCCACAAACAGACATTGTTTGGCCTTGGGATTTATTAATAGTCATTGCAAATGCCAACCAAATCGGAAATTGAATACGCTTAAATTGAATTGGCACATCTGTGGGTATAATCGGTATTCGTGGTATCAATATATTTTCACCTCGAAACTTGCCATTTAAAATGGTGCCTTCGATAACGTTTTTCATTAATTTTTTAATTACTCATCGCGTACCGTTGCATAGCCGTGGCGGGTTCAAATTACGAAGCGAAATAATTGGAGATCCAACCTTTAATTGTAAGTTATGTTGTGGCATGCCTGGCAAATCTAGTGAGTTCAAAAACTCTGTTGGAAAATTGACAGCTTCAGTGTCATCGCAAACTGTATCAATAGATTTATATAATACCAATTCCCCTGGCAATAACTGTTGTATCTTCAAATTTAAAATGTCAACGTCCACATTTTTTGCAGCTAACATTGCTCTTTCTGCAAGCCACTCGAGATTTATGTAATTCGTGTGTACATCGGGAAATATTTGTTCAATGAGAGCATCTTGCGAATCAATGATTGTGCAGAAATCATTCGCTAATTTTATGTATCCAGTTTCAGCTATAGTGACTTTTCCATCGCCGATATCTAAGAGTTGTTTTGAGAATGTTTCAGTGGATGGATCTTAAAGCATTTAAACGTGCATATTTACTTTCAGCTGTACTATTTCAACATTACGCCACAATGTCGATGATTTATATTTGTAAATATACACGCTGACCATTTTCAAGATGAACGGCTAATTGAACAACTGCTGGATCCCGTTCATAAATTGGAAAACCAAAGATACGCCAAACAGCTTCATTGGAGCTGATATACCGACCTATTTGGTAGAGCGTTATTTCATCGTTTTTATTTACTGGAGGAGCATTCACATTGGTATTTTCAACTCTAAACACCGCCATGTCACTGCCTTTATGAACATACTTGCAAATGTATTTGATGTTCTTCACAGAACTGCAGAACTCAACATTAATATGAGCATTGTATATTTTGCTCAGCAGGGGCGAATATGGCACGACCCAACGATTGTCAATATCAATGTCTGTGTTGCTGATGTTTTTAAAAAATGATTGTCCGCCATTTTCTGGATTCCTTCGACGATATATTGGATATCCGTCGACATTTGTGATTGTATCGTTAGTGAAATCTTTAGGGAAATTTTTTGTACATTTTTCATCTGACATGTAAGGCGATGAACGATTAAAAGTACCGCATGGGCAATGAATCATGTTTGCTGTAACAATATCAAACAGCAATTGATCAGTAGACGGATCGGGAATTTCTGTAGAAATTATATTATCTATTTCTTCAGAACGGATTTTGTCGATTAACCAAATCAAAATGTGGGCATGAGGTAATCCTCGCTTTTGCCACTCAACCGAATACAGCAAGCAACGTGTGGGACCGAATACATGTGATTTAGTAATAAAATTTATTAATGACTTCAGCTTTTGTCTAAATACACGTGCTGTAATGTCATGACGATGTATTGCATTTTGGCCAGGCAACAGCAAAAATGTAATCTCTGGCCATTTTGGATTACATGTGAACGTGATAAATAATCACGGTCGCCCATATTCGCGCACGAAAGTCAGAGCATCTTGTATATACTCTTGCATATGACGTGGACTGTCTACGTACGATGATGGTAGAATGACAAAGTTACCAATTTCGGCGTCGTCGGCGTTGTTGACAATAGCGTCTCGCAAGTGAATGTACTCTTCCACACGTAGCTTGAGTTGATTATATCGTAAGTATCGTAGTCGTTCGCCTTCTATCTTCGCGTACATGTCGACCATGAATTGTTGTCAAAGCTCTCGAAATCGTAGAATGACGTTATCCAGACCGCGTGTAGTCATCAATCTATACGCATAGTAATCCTTCGAGCTAACGTCCTTGTTTGTTTCGGCTCCTGTAATAATATATTCATAAATATTAATTTAAGTTAATTGCGTTTAATAATTTAATTGTTTTGTTAAAAGTGTAATAATCGAATTCATAATAAATGAAGTACCTGATACGGGATTTCATTGTTTAATATTTATGCTTTATCCGTCTTGTCCCTTCCAGAAGATTAGCGGATATTGGAAAGCGTCATATGAACGGTGTGTATTAGCAATGAACTGAAGATTATTATTTCTCCTACGAATCACAATTTCTCGTGCACCTGTACGATCGCCAACCATGATTCCAGCAACGTCGTTAGCAACAGGTGCATTGAATCTACGAATGTGTTCTCCAGCTGGTGTTTTATCAGGATGAATAACAATAGCGTGATTATTGCTTTCTAATTGGTGCATATGTGATTTGAATATTTTCAACAATTCATTATGCTCATTCAATAGAGCATCCAGCTCGCTGACGATGCATCGAGCAAACGATGAATCAAGGTTATTGTAGCCACAACGTGCATCCACCAGATTAGCTAGTGCGCTTCCAGAGTCCTCGCCACCCATAAAGTAGATTTGTAAAAATTTATGTGGTTCGTTTGGCATTGGCAGCAATGAGCCTATTTTATGATAAACTTGGCTTCTGATTTTAAATGAAGAATTGTATTGTTGACCATTTGCATTAGTATTTTGCACTATTTCTGTTGCTCCGAACGATGTCATTTGAAAGCATGAACTGAATGTTCGAATGGACTTCAGGAACACGTTAGAATCTGGATCTGTGCCGATAAGCAAACCGTTCAATGGTTCCGGTGGTGTTTCAATTACAGGTAGTTGTACCTTCCCTGACGCGCAACACATCCCGGCAGGTTCATTTTTGAATTTCAAAGCATGACAATACGGGCATTCTTTGTCCATAGCACCAATTACTACTTTTGAATGAGCATAATATTCAATATCGGGCTCATACTGGAATTCTAGACGCAGGAATGATGTAGCTACAAATGCTCGATGTGCCTGTTGGCGTTGTTGGTCATTCGCTCTGCGTCTAATGACAGTAAAACGGTGTGATTGTCGTTGTTTTAATCTCATGACTTCATTGCGTTCAGCTCGTGTATCGTCTGATTGTTCTTGACGCAATTGCGCCATTCTCACACGCGCTCCAGTATTTTCTTCCTGAACTTGTTCTTCGGTTCTTTGGGCTCTTCTATTTCGAATGCTTCTAGATTTATTTGTATCACGGCTCAAATTGGCCCCTTTGCGTTTTGTTGGCATTGTTCACTGTACAATACAAAACACACATGAATAGAACTGATTGAATTATTTAATTATTATATTAATCATTTATTTTATCTATGATTACATTAAATATACATGTAAAAATTAGATAGTTTCACGGAAGGGAAAAATTTTATGTTTCTTAATTATATCGAAAATACATATTGTTAGAAATAGTGAAAAAAAAAAATTCTGTCGAAGTTAGAGCTCTTATAAGTAAACACAAAAAAAAATTTCCCAATTGTAATAATAATCTAACTTTCACTAAATTCGTTTTTCACCATTCCCAACAATATTTTCGTTATAAATAAGAAAGAATAATTTTTGATTTTATAATAAACGTAAAAAATAATTTATTCTTACAACTTAATAGCCGTTGTTTGCGGGAACTCGTGACACGTGTTGAGTATTTTAGAGGTTATGTAAGTCACTTAATTAACTGATCGTGCGATTTACAATCAAAATTGATAATTTTATCAGTTATTAATATTGAATTATATTCAATAATATTAGTTATTATTAAATAAACAATAAAGTTACTCGAGAATATATTTGATATGAGAGTTACACTGAGATAGTAAAAATGTTTAACTACTACGCTTGAAGCATAAACACTAATAATAGCCGAAAACTGTAGAGGAAACATCCCTACTCCGCGCTGTTTACAGGGTGAGAAATGACACCTGTAGACACATGGGGGGGATAACTTGAGAGTGATAATAATTGATGTTATCAAGCGGGATAGAAAATGATAAAATTATGAAAATGACTATTAAAAAGCAAGGGTTGATGATAATAAAGTGCAAATTTAGAGTTGTATGTATTTTTTGATGCCACATAAAAAAAAATAAAAAAAAAATTTTTGGGGTGAACACCCCTTATCACTTAGAGGTTAGAAAAATAGATAGTAGCCGATTTTCAGGCTTACTGAATATGCATAAAAAATTTTATGAGAATCGGTCAAGCCGTTTCGGAGGAGTATGGGAACGAACATTGTGACACGAGAATTTTATATATTGGATATCTATATATATATATATATATATATATTGTAACAGGCCGCTTTTAGCGCCACCTGTTAAGGCGTTGTTTTTCTAATTTTACCTTTTTGAATTTAATTTTAAAGGAAATTTTAATTGAGTTTTTTTTATTTTATTTTATGCCCATTGGTTGGATTCGCCGCGACCGAGTCGCCTTCGCGTGTAGAAACTCGAACGAAGCTCGATTGCGCGCGAAACCAAAATCTAATGCGATAATATGTAATTTGATTTAGTAAGTAAGTAGCTTTAAGTTAGATTTAAGGACTTAATTATTGTGACGGTACTAACGACGTCGGCCACGAACCCGCGAAGAGAAACAACGAGGATCATCGACGTGGGTAACCTGCAAGATCATCAACGACGGGAGGGATGGCTGTATCGAGAGCGAGCGAAACAACGGACTGATTGGAACTCGAAGTGAGCAATCGACGCATGCGTGAAGGGTTAAGCTAGCTGTCGAGCGCTCCAATGCTCCAGCCAATACATCATTCAAAATGTTGATATCGGAAAATTGGACTTACGGAGCCATCTCTGGAGTTCACAGCTAACGACGGACCCAGCAGAGAGGGGAGAAAGAAAAGAATGCGACATGTGCTGATGTTTTTCCTTCTTCCATGTTTCCGACTTGCCGTGTGCAGACAGGTTTTTACGACTTAGTTTTTTTTTGTTAATTTTGGGGAAAACTCCTTGCGTAATTCTTGCGTTCGAAATCTACGTATTTTTTTTTTAATTAGCCACGACGTAGTGTGCTGATTTTGGTTTGCCGAAAAATAAAGGCAGTGCGAAGATAATTAGCTGTTGCTAATTAGTTCTTCGACGAAAGCGTCATAAAGTACGACGCGTGTTTTGGTGTGATTGTTAGTCGACGTGTCCGGGTTCCGAAGAATCAGCCAGTATCCTCGCCGAGGAATCCAGTATCCAAGAGTCCGACGTGGAAGCCGAGAGCGACTTGGTGGCAGAAACAACCCAGGAATAACTTCAGGTCGACGCTGTGACCAGGGTGAGTGGCTTTGTCTCAATTGAAGTAGCTTGTGGGATTCGAATTGGTTAATTTAACAGTTGGATTGGGTTCATTAAATAATTAATTTATGTATTATTAATTGTACTCGACACTAGTCGAGTCATAGTGTAAAAACGTCAAGGCTGAGTTGAGTCAGTCAGCAGAGATAATCCCACGAGGTATTTAGGTACCGCCATATTTTTTTTTGTGTGTGTTTACGGATGTATAATTATTATTGCTCGTTATAAGACTTACGCTGGTTGATTTTGTACTCCCGGGATAATCGATGAGTTCGATTACCTATTGATCGAGCTTCGGGTTCGTGCGACTTACCGACGTTGAGTAAGAGGTTCGCCTACGGAGAGGGAACCCGAAAAACGGCTGCCGCGTCCAAGGCAGGCTATCGGACGTAAGTTGCCCACTCTCAGCGGAGCATTTGGGACTTAGAATAGAATTTGAACGGTGTGAGACTCAGTGACAGAGAACTGAGTGATTATGTAATTTTTTCTACTTAAGTATTTAATTTAATTATTGAGTAAATTCGATGATTGAATTTTATTATTTAAGGTTTAATTAAATTCAGCGAATAGATTATTTAAATCTTGAAATTGAATATGGCTATTCTTAATTGAATTTTGGCGCATCGATTATCGAGTTTTACTTATTTAATTAATCATTATTAATTAAAGCAAGCGGAGATTTTTTTTTTTTGTGTTATTAATTTTAATTAATCATCATTAATTAAAGCCGGCGATTCGATTTATTTCTTTGAGTTAATAAATTGGTATTAACTGAATTTAGCGAAGATTAAATTTTTTTTGTTAATTTACTGAAATTAACTGAATTGATGCAACGATTTATGTTTTATTATCTTGCTTAATGGTATTTACTTGAGTTCAGCGAAGATTATTGTTTTATTTAGTTAATTAATTGCCGTTAGTTAATTTGAGCACAGATTGATTTTTCTGATTCGATGGTTATTAATTTAGCTGAGCGACGGTTCATCATTTTTTTTTGGTATTTAGCGAGTTATTATTAAGGGGATTATTATGATCAGCTCATTGTTATTATTGCGGCGACTTTGAACTTTTCCTTGTTCGGGTTGTGAACTGCAAATCGACGACAGCGTCGACGATTATTATTGATTAATTTTCCTTGCGTTTATTTTCTCGATTTGTTAATACTAACCAATCGTTTTCATTTATTGTTAATAAATTTATAATTTAATTTTCTCTATTAATTTTTTTAATTAATTGCGAATTAATTGCGAGCAATCCCGCATACTTTCCTCGTTCCCCTATAATTAAGTCGTACCCTTAAGGCCCGCCACCCGGCGAAGAGAGTCCCGGACCGGAGTAGCCGGAAATCGACGTGATCGGAGCAAAGCTCCTGGCGCCCAACAACAGGTAAAGCAGGTAGGCCAGATTATTTATTTCGGACTTCGTCCTCGCTAACGCACGGGGACGAAAATACCCGTTATAATATATATGGGGCATTCCACGCCAAATCGACCACTTTTGACCCTGATCCCTTTTGATTTGGCTGAAAGTTTACCATCCTTTTCTACCCTATCAAAAACGTCTCTTATAATTTTTTCAAATTTTTTTATTCAACCAAACAAAAAGATATGGATTTCTCAAAAAAACCATATTTTATTTCCAAATTGCCATAACTTTTTAAAAAATTGACTTATCGGGACTTTTTTTTTCCTAAAAATTTTTGTTATTAAATGTTCTTTTTGAAACAAAATATAAAAAAGTTATTCAAACCTATCTTCATCGTTATTTTTTAGATTTTCTGAAAAAACTCCGAATTTCTAGATGATAACCATTTTCAATTTTTTTTTCTATCTTTCATATAAAACTTTGACATTTTCTACAAATATCCTGACATTTTCAGAAAGGTCTTTTTTCGATTTCTATTTTTTTTTTCAATTGAAAAAAAAAAATTTTTTTTTTTAATCTTCTTTTTCATAACACCGGTCCAAAAATTTCCGGGAATCCTCAAAAAACAAGACAAAAGTATAGCAGCAAAAGTTTAACATGTTAATCATCGAGAAAATCAAATTTTTTAAAATCAAAAAAAAGTATAGAACTAAAAGTTAACCAGATAAGCTTCTCAGAATTGCTTCTCAATTTTTTAATCCTTGCGAAGGTCCAAGTTTATTTTTGAATTGCTCTAAACTTCTTCGGGAAATGATTGTTTGCGCAACCTATGAATCTTCTTCATAAAAAAAAACTGATCAAGTGCCATCTTCAGAAATAATATTAAGCTTAAGAACATTTTCTTGCTAAGAGAAGCTAAATGTATTTATTAGTTTGTAACAGGGTAAAATTACCCTGCATCGATAAGTCGCCAGCGATCGATAACTATTCGACTAGCACTGGTTCACCTCGATCTTCAGGCCTAAAGAGAGAGTAGGAGGGGGTATTTTGGGGGTTGTTATATAGGTGAGCCAGGCGTTGTGATAGGGAGAAATAGTGTAACCGCCAGACAGTGTTTCACAAATCAAGAAGAACCGATCCCAGGAGTAGTTACGAGACGACGGAAGCCAATAACATCTAGGACTCCAATCTCGAGTAGTGAGTTAGATCGTCGTATAATCTAACAAAGTATCAATAATTACTCTGTGGGCTAGGAGTGGACTGCGGGGTTTATGCTCAGTTTACTTCTCCTCTGATTGATTATTCTCAATTTATTTAATAATAATTCAATAATCATTTAATTGTAATTAAATTTTATTCGCTAGTTGCCGTTGAGCGTACCTCTAGGGGGTTTATGCCCGAGGACTGTTCAAGGACCTTGCGGTGTTAATTTTCGTGAGAATTTATTAATTCACTCGATTAATTCTAAATCATTCTGAACATCTGGAAAATTGGTTTAGTTACATTGATTTTATTTCATAAAATAAAACCGAGAATTAAAAGCTTCGAGAAAATTCCATTGTCTTTTCACGGATTATCCAAGCATCGGTTGAATTTTACAACGCAGTTAACGTGTACCCAAGGTCAAAGACTACTACGCACTAACAAATGCCGGCATCCATTTTGAGCGCCTAAATTCCTGGCAATTATTTTACAAGACGAATTATTAAGAACAATCGAATTATTATTAATTAATATTATTTATTACAAGAAAATATTATTTATTTAACATTATATAATTTATTGAGAATTGGCTATTGAACTTCGACGCAATTAAAATTGAATACCCGTGGATAATTTTTCGTGAATTTATTTTACATTGAGATAAATTGTTTTATTAATTATTTATAAATTGAAAAATTCCACGTGGTCATTTTATATATTGAGCTTACGTTTCTGAATTATTTTCGATGACTAAATTTATTATTTTATTGGAATTATTTATAGAAATAATTAACAACGTGGATCATTAAATGCGAGAATTTTAGTTAAAATTAATTGATGAATTTTTTACAAGAATTATTTTATATTTAAGAAATAAATTACAAGTTGAATTGAAATAAATTTATGCGTCGGTATTGTTCCTAAAAATTTATTTAATGTTGAGTATTAAACTCGTGATTAATTTGGAATAAATATAGGCATCAGTTTTTAGTGTAGATTTTTTTGAGAATTAAATTATTAGTTGTGGAAATGTTTTACGATTTAATTGTTAGCTAATGACTGAATTAATTAAGCAAAAAGTTTGACGTAATAATTTTCTGATATTAAATTTTGTAATAATTTTTATAAGTAAAAATAAAAGTTAAGTAAAGTCAGAGTGTGTGTGAAGACCGTGCACGTTATATGTGTGTGAGTGTGTGCGTTCTCTGCTTGTTGACGTTTTGCCGAGCCGAGAACTAGTGTGTGAGTGTGTACATTTTCTACTTGTTGATGTTTTGCCGAGTAGAGTAGTTCGTACAGTCTTAGAGCGTGAGGGTCCGGTGGACAGCGCGATTTAGTTAGAAACTGCGGTATAGACGCTCCATAAGAGGGTACCGTCAGGATTAAGATTTTTGGCAACGTCCTCTGCTTGTTGATGTTTTGCCGGGTAGAGGACTAGCCGTGTTGTTGAGGCGTTAGTTTGTTGAGTGACTACGTTCTCTGCTTGTTGATGTTTTGCCAAGCCGAGAACTAGTAGTGTATAGCATTAAATTAGTTTTAAGTGATTTAGTGTAGGTGCGAGTGCACAAGTTGTTATTTTATTTTGTTGTTAATAAATTTTTGGTACCGTTGTAAAATAAAAATTTATTCATTTCAGATCACCTTCCTCCACTCTCTCTCCCTGTAGATAAGCTCAGCTCTGGCTCCAGTTCCAGGAACCGCGATTAAAAATCCTGGTGGTGCCCTTTTATTAATTAATTTAGATTCATTTGTTAGTTTTATTATTTCAATTAATTTAATTTAAGGGGCCATTTGAGTAGAAAAAACACCCGTTACAAGTTTAAGAATTATTGCATTTGAGACATTATTATCATGTATTAAACCATTTGATGAAAGCGTTTTAACCATAAAACTCAGATTATCGGACGATTGTTTCTTTTCAATGCTCACCATTTATTAAGCAATAAATGAAAAAAAACAATTGTTTTTCATTTTTCTGGACCAGTGTTATGAAAAATAAGATAACAAAAAAAAAATTTTTTTTTTCAATTGAAAAAAAAATAGAAATCGAAAAATCACCTTTCTGAAAATTTAAAGATATTAGTAGAAAATGTCAAAGTTTTATATAAAAGATAGAAAAAAGAAATTAAAAAAGGATATCGTCAAGAAATTCGGAGTTTTTTCAGAAAATCTAAGAAATAACGATGAAGATAGGTTTAAATAATCTTTTTATATTTTTTCCCAAAAAGAACATTTTATAAAAAAAATTTTGAAAAAAAAAAACGTACCTATTAGTCAATTTTTGAAAAAGTTATGGCAATTTAAAAATAAAAAAGCGGTTTTTTTGAAAAATTCATAACTTTTTTTTTTGGTTGGGTAAAAAAATTTGAAAAAATTATGAGAGACGTTTTTGATAGGGTAGAAAAAGATGGTAAACTTTCAGCTAAATCAAAAGGGCTCAGGGTCAAAAGTGGTCGATTTAGGTGGAATGTCATATATATATATATATATATATATATATATATATATATATATATATATATATATATATATATTAGGGTGTGCCAAAATGTAACTCCCGTGAAGAACCTTTTAAAATTGGAATTTTGAGTTCCGCTTTTAACAGGGGCTACATTTGGGCATTCTCTGAGATATTTTGGTGTGAGACGATGTATTTGATTTTCATAGAATTTTTTAACAGAAGCTTAGTTTGGGAATTTCCGGTGAAAATTCAAAATTTGGCCGGAAGTACCTAATTAAATCTCCTGTTAAAAAATTCTATGAAAATCAAATACATCGTCTCACAACAAAATATCTCAGGAAATGCCCAAGCGCAGCCCCTGTTAAAAGCGGAACTCAAAATTCCAATTTTAAAAGGTTCTCCACGGAAGTAACATTTTGGCACAGCCTAATATATATATATATATATATATATATATATATATATATATATATATATATATATATATATATATATATATATTGTGACATGGGAAAAATTCCCCATGTCAAAAGACTAGTTTGGCTAATTGTTTATTTTTAATTTTCTTTATCATTATTAATTATTTTGGCTCAGCTGAAAGAATGCGGAGATTTGACGCGACTGTATCGCCCCAAGCGGCCTCCTGATCAGAGTGTGAAGCTCGACGTAAGGCTTATACCTGAAACCGCGCTGAATTTGAAAGTATGCATGAATGAGTGTGACTATCGTAGAGAGTATGTGAGAGTGAGAGCGAAATTAAGTTTAAGCGATCAGACGAACCCGCGAATTTACACAGAGCCATCAACGACCAGCGTGACATCTGGAGGAGGGCCACGGCGAGAGCGAAGCAAAATTTGAAACCGACGAATGACGACGGCGTTTGAGCAACTTAAGTCGAGCGAGGCACCATCTGGATGCCGTAAGCCGAACCGAGTGACATATCGACCAATCATCGATCGCAACGGAGTACTGGACGCATCCCGTAATACAACGGCCGGCTATAAGAAGCCGTGAGCTGATTGGATGCGAGGTTTTTGAACTAATGGAAAATTGGAGAACACATGTTGCCGAGGAGGCAGCCATGAAAAATTGATTCTGATCTGAACGCCGTGCCTGTTAGTCGCATAAATTCCGCTATAAGCATTAAAATATTTTACAACGCAATTAACTACCATTACTAAGTTAAATATTGCACATTGTTAAGATTTATTTTTACGATTGTACCTTGTCGAAGCTACTGTTCGCGACCACTGTGTGGATTATTGCCGAGTGACGATTAATTAGTATTATTACGTGCACGTGGGAGATGCCATCGCCAAGACATCGACGCCATTCCACCTGTTATCCCGCCAACTTCGTTGAGAGTCAGCTACCTGGATGAGTACCGACCCGAGGGGTTCACTGCTGCCGCAGGGTGAGTCTGATCACTAATTTAGCCCCAGGGTGTCCTTATAGCGATATCACGATCAATTTTAGTAAATTTCACCAGTTTGATTTTTGGTGTATTTTTTTTTGTATTAATACATTTCTTACAAAAGTAATTATTGAATTCCTTTCGGATTATCGAGACGTGTGTGACGACACTCAGAGACACGGTACCATCGGGGTGTATTTGTGTGTGTTTGTACATTAAACCGTAGATTCAAAGTCGAGCGTTTGCTTCTTATTATTTATTTTTTTTGTTTTTTGTTCGAGACGCTGTCATTGAACTAACTGTGTGACATCATTATTAATACTGTCAATAGTTTTATTGGTTGGACATTGATATATGCCGACAATTGAATTTGATTTCTTTCTGTTGTTGTTATTAAACGTAACGCCTGAGAAATTTGGAGCTGTGTAAGACAGCTAGCCCGACTGACGCGCCATCTCCAAGCGCGGGCGACTGTTAAAATAAATTGTTGACTGGACATTCGGTGATTACTGTTTTTTTTTTGTTTTCTTTCCCTGAGCTTACTTAGATTTAAGCATTTTACGTTTCGCCGTTCAGTCGAATTTTAAATCTCTTCGTCATCGACCCGCCGCCCGACGACAAACGACAACGACTTCGAATTGTGGAACGGTAATTTCCTGGCGCCCAACTACCTTCGAAACCCAGGTAAGCCAATTTAGGTGGTGCTCTCCGGCCCTGTCGACGCCAGTGCCGGTGAAAAGACCATTATAATATATATATATATATATATATATACCAAGATGGCGGCTGACACGCAGCCTGTTAATAAATCTAATGAAACTTTCAAGTGTCATTCGAATATGAAAATACCAAAAATAGTGATCTGTATAATATGTGAAAGTGTTTATCATAAAGGTGATTTTAACAGATATAATAAAGGTTTCTACGTGGGTAAGATGAGCAGTTGGTAAATGCTAAAATGGAAATTGAATTATTACGTGATTTAAACCAAGAACTGAAATCTAAAAACCATCTGTTAACAGAACTACTAAAATGGAATAAAGTGGAGTTAAACAATAACAAATCTTTCGCTGATGCCTTAAAAGCAAACAATAAAGAAAGGCTCCCTGAAGTAGTTCCAGCCATTGTCATTAAAACGAGGAATAAAGAAACCGGCAAAAACTGCGTATCGATAGTTAAAAAAAACATTACAGCAAATACCAGCGCACAAATAAAAAATGTATTATCTACAAAATCAGGCTCAGTGGTTGTGAAATGTAAATACAAACAAGATGTTGCAAGAACCAAGGCGGTGCTTGCAGAAAAACTTGGTGACAATTATGAAGTAGAACAAGAGAAAATGAGTGCTTCCAAAATAAAAATTTATGATATTGATAGTGACATGGACAAAGATGAATTGATTGAGGACATATGTAACAGAAATAATGCATTTTTTGACAACAATTTTAAAATTGTCGCTGATTTTTTTAATAACAAGAGGAAACATAGCATAATACTTGAAGTGTCGTCAAACATCTATCTTAGTGTCATGTCTACGAGAGTGTTATTTGTCGGACATAAGAGTTGTCGTGTGTTTGATGTTTTTAATTTGAGTTTATGTTACAAGTGTGGCCGTGCTAATCACAGTCACAAAAAGTGTAACAATGAAGTGAACTGTCTAATATGGGCTGGGAATCATGATACTAGTAAGTGCACCAGCACTACTAAAAGATGCATTAACTGTGTTTATTATAACAATAAATTTAATAAAAACAACTGTACGGATCATGTAGCATCAGATGTCAGTGCGTGCGAATACCTTAAATTCAAATATAAAAATGTAATAAAATCAACTGATTACCCTATAATACCACAGATACCAACCCACTTTCCCGAGTCGAAATTTAGAGCCTATATAGAACCCTTTAGTCCGAAATAGATCCGACTGAGAGCCCTGTAGTCCCATAGCTCTGATTTTGAACCCACAGATCCGAACATTCACCGAGAGGTCCGATTTTGAACCCTCAAGTCCGTCAATATTAGCCTCTTCATAAATTTTTATTAACTACAATTAAATTATTCATGACATAAAAAATTAAAAATTAAAAATAAAAAAGTAAAATAATATGAATTAACCCATGTACACAGAAAGAAAAATTTCTTGATTGGAGAACAAAATTCTTGGCTCAAGAAAATTTTCGGGTGCCTGAAGGAAGGCCGAAGTTGTGTTGGCCGAAGTAAAAATTTTTCTTGAAATTTTATTCTTGGTGGAAGTCATTTGTTCTTAATTCAAATAATCATAAATACTTGTTACAATAAGTTTTTGTATTTGATCAAGATTTTTAGATACTTTAGGGAAGCAGCGCCACTTACTTCAGCTGAGAAAAAAATTTTCTCACCTTCAGAAAATTTTTCTCTTGAATATTTGATACCCATTTTATATTATTTTAGCGTGCAATTATACATATTAAATGGAAAAAAATGATGAAATATTATTTGATCTTCCCATTTGACATGTTAATCAATAAAAATGTAAATGAAAAATTACTTCTATCTTTATATTTCATTTTTTGAAGTAAGAGAGAAATTTTCTCAAGACTAGAAAATTTACTTCTATCAAGAACTAAATTTTTTGGAGCAAGAGGCCGAATTTTCTTAAAATAACAAGATTTTCTTGACTTAAATAAATTTTCTTAGATCAAGATACGTATTTCTTAAAGCAAGACATTGAATTTTGTTGGAATAAGTGAAATTTCTAGTGTTAAAAAATAATTTTTTTTTTTCGTTTAAGAAAATAATTAGGAAGAAAAATATTTTTTTGGCTCAAGTGAACCTTTTTTTCTATGTAGGAGTCCCCAGAGTTGAACGACGGGGCCAAGACTGAACAACTCAGTCTCGGCCGTTCTTTTGGTGAACCAGACTTGAACCAAGACTGGGTCATCTAGCTCTGGCTATTTAATGGTGTGCTAGGCTTAGGTCAAGACTGAATAACTTAGCCTTGGCCATTCAATGGAAAATCTAAAGTTAATTAATAATTAAGTAAGAGAAGGGGGAGGGGGCAAAACGGACCTATTAAGACAAAAATGTGAAATCCTTAATGTTTTTCTCTGATTTTACGTTTTTTTTAGTCCTTTGCCAAGTATTTGACATTAATTTGTTCTGTTTATTGAAAATAAAAAATTGAAAATGTGGGGCAAAATGGGCCACCTTCAGAAAATATTATCATATGAGTTTTTCAACTTGTCTTACTTTTTTTGGCCTTTTACTGAGTTTATGGTATTAATTTTTTTTGTGTCTATCGAAATTAAAAAATTGAGAAAAGTGAGAAATCTCAAAAAAATTAAAAAAATTTTTCAAATGTGGTTCTGTTGGAATAACTTTTAAACGGATTTACCGATCGATTCTAAAAACTTATCAGCTCTTAATCAAAAAACCACGTTGATCGCAGCCAGCCCGGTCAAAATCAGTTGATTCGTTAGTTAGTTATTGTTGTCGAAAGAAAACCAAAAAAAGTATTTTTTCGGAATTACTTAGAAATTCCTAGTTTGATCAATTTAAACTGAAAGATTCTTTGTGAGGCTTCAAAAACTGCGTCGAATGCCGCCAACCGTGTAGAAATCGGTTCATTCATTCAAAAGTTATTGCAGTTTAAAAATTCAAAAAATAGTGTTTTATTACACTTCTATCAGATTTTTGAGCTGGGAGAACTCAAAATGACACGAAAATTACATTTATTAAAAATTGATTTTTCTATCAATTATTTAATTAAAATTTCCATCAATAATTAAAAAATTAAATTTATTAACTAAAAAAATTTTTCTTCTTGATCTGAAGAGAAAAATTCTTCAACTAAGAAATTTATATTGGTTTAAGTGAATTTTATTTGATTCAAGAATTTTCGTCTTGATTCAACACAATGAATTTTTTTAAAATTATTGTAAAAATTTATTGTTTAACGAATATTTGTTAGCAAATGCTAAAATTTAAAATTTATTATTCAACCAAAACAATTACATATCGTCAAAATTGATATGGTCTTTAAAAATTTAAAATTTAATAATTTACAGTTAAATTTTTAATATTGATAATTTTAAATATTAAAATTTATAATAAAATATTGAAAATCCACAGAATGGTGTACAAATTCTAGAGTAATATAAGGACTTGACTTTTGCATTGTTTTTAATTAATAACCATGTGTAAAAAATAGTTAATTTTCATCAAAACACAATATTAAATAACATAAATTATTAAACCGTCACACTTCATCATTATATAGATTTAGCTTATAAGAATGATGAGATGCGTAGCAGCTCATCGGTCGTATAGTGTAGGGGTTAGGTATCGGTCTAGCAAGCGCGCGGCTCGGGTTCGAATCTCGGATAGGGCGGATGCGATTTTCACTTTATTTCTATGATTAGCGAAAGTTAGGTTTAAATAAGAGTCAAACAGTCTGAATTTGCGTTAGCCTCTACATCTAAAATCAAATAGAAAAAAAAATGATGCTTAGAAAATTAATTTTTTTATTATTTCTTATGGAATAGCATGAGGCAGACTTGAAAATTGACTAAGGCACAGTCCTGGTAACCAGGCATGGGTCAGTCGTGGCAACTAAGAGAAATAAAAATTAATTAATAAAAAAATAATAATAAAAGAGGACTCAGGGGTTCAAAATCGGATCTAATTTTTATTTTCATCAGGTCCGATTTTGAGCCCTAAAGCGCCGAAAACGGAAATTTGTAGCGCTTGTGGGACCAAAACCGGACCTACTTAAACATGGAAACAGGCTCTAGTTTGAGCCCCTAAGTCAGAAATAGATCCGATTTTAGAAGGTTCTAAATGGGCTCTAAATTTCGACTCGGGTTGGTAAAGTACTTGAACCAAAGAGGGTAGCAGCATAAATTTTTAACAAGTGCTTATTACTTATCATAAATAAATACTACTTTCTAATAATATGATCTTTAATCAAGAATTAAATTGTGTTATTGAAGAGTCAATAGACATAATTGATGATTTAAATGCCAAACTTGCTGATAGTGATCTTTCTATACTACATGTTAATATTAGAAGTCTCAGCGCCAACTTCGAAAAACTAGAATTATTCTTAGAACGATTACATTGTAAGCCTTATGTTATTATCTGTACAGAAACTTGGAATCTAGTAGAATATAAGTTTTTTTCGTTGAGGGATTATAGTATATATTATAATCAAAGTTTTGTAAATAAGACAGATGGAGTAGTAATCTATGTTTCAAATTCTCTAACTCATACTACTACTATAGACATAGTCGGGCGTTGCAATTTTATTACTACATATATAAATATAAATAATGGTCTAGTTATAAAAATAAGTGGAATATATAGATGGCACGATATTGATAAAGATGAATTTATAAGAAACCTGAGTAGTTATATAGATGCCAACTCGAAAATTAAAAATCACATACTTGTTGGCGATTTTAATATAAACTTAAATAATACAGATTGTCACTCAGACTTACTTTTGTCTTGTCTTTTGGACATGAACTATCACCCATATTTCAACAATACTACAAGACCAAATAACTACAACGGATCGTGTATAGATAATATGTTTTTTAAATCTAATAGTAATAATTTAAAATCTTTTACCTATAGTCAAACACTTACTGATCACTTTCCATTGTTTTTATCATTAAAATTTCAAAAGTCAATAAATCGTAAAGAACCCAAGCCATATCTTAACTATAAATTACTCGAAAAAAATTGTAGCAATATAGCCTGGGATGATATATTAAATATACATGATCCAAATCTAGCCATAAATAAACTTATTGCGTTAATACAAAATCTTATAAAAATTGCATATGTAAAACCTAAAATTAATAAATGTAAACTAAAACCACGCCAAAAATGGATCACAACTGGCATTATGAAGTCATGTCGTACAAAAGAAAAACTATATATTAAGTGGAAGTTAAATAAAGATAACCGAGAATTAAAAGTTAAATACGATAAATATTGTAAAATATCTTGATAAAGTAATAAAAATTGCGAAATGTAATTTTGAAAGCAAAACAATCACCAGTAAATCGAACAGTAGCGAAGATCTATGGAACTATATAAATCAAAAGTTAGGGAAAAACGCGTGTAATAATAATGATATACACTATTTAATTAATAATGAGGTAAAGATCTCTAATACTAAAGAAATTGCTGACACTTTCGTAAATTTTTTCAGTAATATTGGCATAGATTTAGCAACTAAGATGAATAATAATGACAAAAATACTATGTATAATATAGAAAATAATGTAAAATCTATTTTCTTGAAACCTATTGATAGTCAGGAAATTGAATTGGTAATTAAAAATTTAAAAAACAAAGCAGGAGGGGTTGACGGAATCAATACCAAAGTTTTAAAATTAATAAGTAAATATATTAGCATACCACTAGAAATCATCTTTAATAAATGCATGACAAGTGGGGTATGGCCAGATGCTCTGAAATGTGCAGAAATCTTGCCTATATATAAATCGGGAGATAAACATAGAACTACTAACTATCGTCCAATATCCTTAATATCAAATATAGCCAAAATTTTAGAAAAAATAATACATGAACGAATGTATAATTTTGTAATGGACTGTAAAATTATTGCTGATAATCAGTATGGTTTTCTAAGAAATAAAAGCACAAAAGATGCTATTGTAGCTATCACTAATTTTATTTATATGAATCTTGATATCAATAATCCGACAGTAATAGCTTTTTTGGATTTAGCGAAAGCTTTTGACACGGTAGATCACGTTATATTTCTTGATAAATTATATAAGTATGGAATTAGAGGTGTTGCTGCTGAGTTAATCAGTAATTATCTTACAAATAGGTTTCAGGCTGTCGAACTTAAAGATGTTATGAGTAAATCATGTAAGGTGCAGATCGGTGTTCCCCAAGGCACTATCTTGGGTCCACTGCTATTCATATTATACATGAATGATATTTTTAAAGAACTACCTGAAAATTGTTTAGCTGCTTACGCGGATGACACAATAATTAAATGTACTGGTATAAATTGGGCAGAAGCTCAAGCACAAATGTCGGAACAACTTAATAAAATAGGGAAATGGATGTGCAATAACTATCTAACTTTGAATATAGAAAAAACTAATTACATAACTTTCGGCTCATACAAAGACAGCATTCCGGATAATTTTGTATTAAAGATTTATGATAAGGTAATTAATCGGTCTGACACTTGTAAATATCTGGGTTTAATTTTTGATAGTCATATGAGATGGGATAAACATGTCAAAGAAGTTCTGAGAAAGACCAGATATTTCATGTTTATTTTCTACAAGCTAAAGAATGTTATGAATAAAAAAGCCTTAAAAATGATTTACTATGCTTTATTTGAAAGTATTGTAAAGTATGGTATTATTTCCTGGGCGGGTAGTTCTAAAAATGTAATGAAAGTGCTAATGAATACTCAAAATAAATTAATCCGATTTTTACATGATAAAGATGATAAAACTCCGATAATGGGAATTAAAAATAAGTTTATTGCAGAGTCTCTATGTTATCATTATTCTTACTGTAAAGAAAAATATAATGATTTTAAGGGTAAAACTAGAGCTAAATCCTTACAATTACCAAAGATTAATAAAAATATTTCGTGCAAAAATTCTAAATATATAGCAATTAAGTATTTTAATAAACTATCTCAGACTTTAAAGTCGTTAAATATAAAACATACGCTTAATAAAAAAAAGTATTTCAGTGGATAACATCAATTGATATCTAATTGCATGATTACATCTTTGTTATCATAATATGCTCTCTTGTTTTTCTTTTTTCATTTTGAAATGATACTTTATATATTAATATTAAGTCTTTTATTGATAAGTTTTTGTTTCTCCAGGTCTATGTACAGGTGTTTTTTATAACACCTCTATAGGTGCATATTTTTTATGTATATACTAATTTTGTATCCTGGTAATAATAAATAAATAAATAAATATATATATATATATATATATATATATATATATATATATATATATATATATATATATATATATATATATAGGTCATTCCACTAAATAAGAACATTTTTACGGGGCGACTCTCGCGGATTATGTTTAAAATTTATGAAGGTGTTCTCTATAATAAGAAATGAATTCCCTACAAGTTTCAGCCCTTAACATGCTGCGGTTCTGGAGTTATGATTTTTTGAACTTTTGAAAAAAAATTTTATATAACTTTTTTATTAATTTTTCTGAAGGAAGCTTTTTTATTAAAATCCACGAAAAATCTTATCTTGTGGGAAAAATGCTCAGCTTTTGAATGAAAATATCCATTTTATTATAAACACATCAGAAGACCCTTTGAAATCCAATTAAAGTGGAAAAATTGATTTTTCTCAGTGTGCGGTGCAAGGTACTTCCAATTTGACTTTTTTTTCTGAAAAATTTTTCTGAAGAGTTTTTTACACAAAATATATGGTTTTCACGATGTGCATATTTTTTGTTCAATCGCACTTAAATTAAACGTAAAATCTTTATAATTAAAATACTTTTATTTTTAAACTTTTTTCAGATGTTGATACAGTTTTAATAAGAGCATATCCAATTTCATCATTTATCGGTAAAAGTGTGCAATGTCTGTGCACCCTTTACCGTTTTTGATAAAGAATAACGTACGTCTAACACATTTTTTTTGTCTAAATAATCATCATTCGTTATGAAAGTAAAATCAACGCCTGTAAAATTCTTGATTGCTCAGGAATGCAAATCTTGTGGTTCCAGTATATGTTTTTTATTTTCCATTAGTAATGAAGCTCTAGCAGCATGTCGTTTTACTGGACCTCCAAGCCCATCGCATGGTCCTTTGCCATGGGCAGTCGCAGAAAAATGCCACTCAACGATGATTCTAAAGTCAGCATAATATTATCATAAATTAGTAATGTTTTTTTATTTTTAAATTGCTGAGGTGCTCCATCTGAGAAGTAAAAAATTCTTCCAATAACAGTAAATTTTTCTCTTAAAAAAGAAATCAATTGTTCTTAAAATAAATAAATCAAAACTGTGTCATGTTTAAGGCAATCTGAGATACCAACTAAGCCTGAATGCTTAATAGTATCATTTTCGTTTTAGTAAACCACCATTTGAAGTATAGTAGCTTGGTCATTATTTCAATGATAGCCTTGAGCAGCTACCTGCACAACAAACGCAATTTTCTACCAAGTTAAAAACTACCGCTAATTCACCACTCTTCAAATTTAATTTCGCATTAAGGAAAAACCGACTTTGTATTTTTACTATAAAGTCATGTTTTAAAAGTTTCTTAAGTTGCGTCGCTAAGGTATCAATAAAGTCATCGGAATCCGAAATAACGTTTACAATGGTACATCGATCGGTTGATGTCCACATTTTAAATTCGATTTCATTTACATCAAATTATTTAAACGATGGATGAAAGTAATTAATGATTTCTTTATTGTTTGGACGTCTATTACAACTTCTAAAGAAGCACGATTCCGTTGGATTATTACAAATCAATTTATTCAATAAATTTTTATAAATTTATTAAGTTTCCATAATCCAATCAGTATTTCTCGCAAATTTCGGAAAATTACATCCTAAATAAGAAAATAGAATTGTAGTTGTGAACGCCATCTGCATTGTATAAAATCAATTTTTTAACGAGCAGTTTGAAATTTTAAATATTTAACAGAAAATTATTTTACTATCCCGAATAATCGTATAACGCTTAGCCGATATAACGTTTAATTTAATTGTGATTGAATAAAAAATATGCACATCGTGAAAATAATATATTTTGTGTAAAAAACTCTGATCTTTTAGAAAAAAAAGTCAAATTGGATGTACCTTGCACCGCACACCGAGAAAAATCAATTTTTCCACTTTAATTGGATTTCAAAGGGTCTTCTTATGTGTTTATAATAAAATGGATATTTTCATTCAAAAGCTGAGAATTTTTCCGATAAGATAAGATTTTTCGTTGATTTTAATAAAAAAGTTTTCCTCGTCAGAAAAATTAATAAAAAAGTTAAAAAAAATTTTTTTTCAAAATTTCAAAAAATCATAACTCCAGAACCGCTGCATATTAGGGGCTGAAACTTGTAGAGAATTTATTTCTTATTATAGAGAACACCTCCATAAATTTTAAACATAATCCGCGAGGGTCGCCCCGTAAAAATGTTCTTATTTGGTGAAATGACTCATATATTAGGGTGTGTCAATTTTAAGCGACTTTTTTTTTGAACGAAAAAACAGGCTGAAAACTTGCATGAAGGTGAGAGAAGCCTGTTCAAAGCGGAGCTCTTAATATTAATATTTAGAGGTGTCTGTCCCTAATTTTCCATTTCCTATTTGAATAACATAGGAAAAAAAAATTCTTTTTAACTTCCCGCTACGAAAATCAAAGATTTTCAAAAATCGGGAAGTTATTATTTTCACCCCGTTTTGCAAAAACCGAGTTTTCATCAGATCTCTACATTTGAAGGTCACAGGAAGCTTCCCTGACTATCCCCGCGAGGTTGTCACGGTGTCTGTATGTGTGTGTGTGTGTGTGTGTGTGTGTGTGTGTGTGTGTGTGTGTGTGTTTTTTTTTGTAGGGGGGGGAATCCTTTTTACGGATTCTAGGCATAGCTGTTTGGCCTGGATATGTGGCGACTCGACGCAGCGTCATACTAACTCGACACTAACGCCCCTACCCACTAAACCCTAAACCCCTTTTCTTCTTTCCTCTAATCCCTCATGGAAACCGCCGTCAGGCATTACTTCGTGAGGGGAGGATCTAGCTACTGCTATTCCTTCTGGTGGCTAAGGTGTTATTTTTCCTTCCTTCTAGTTTCTGTCATTTGCCCTTTTTCTTTCAATGGAACGCAGCTCTGTAAGCACTTCGGTGGTAAACGTGCTTGTGGCGTTCCAGGCAGCTTCGGATGACAGCATTTCTTCTACTATTGACTCTGGTGTGATTTTCTTGTTCAGGATCTTCTCTAACTCATCACGCTGTGGGTCAAAACGAGGGCACTCAAAGAAAACGTGCTCCGCATTTTCAGCAACTCTTGGGCAAGACGGACACTCTGGGGAATTATCGTGCTTAAAGCGATAAAGGTACTCCCGGAAACAGCCGTGTCCTGACAACATCTGGGTCAGATAGTAGTTGGCCTCGCCGTGATTCCGGTTAAGCCAAACGTTAATCCTTGGTATGAGACGGTGTGTCCATCTCCCTGTTGTCGCGGCGTCCCACTGCGATTGCCATCGTGCGATGCTGTTCTGCCGTTCTTCAGCTCTGAGTTCCTCGGCACTTAGTGTGGTTGACCTCTTTCGTTGGTAAAGGTTCCGTCTTTCCTCAGCTAGAACTCTAAGCGGCAGAGTTCCGGAAATGACAAACACTGCTACTTCTGATATCGTGCGGAATGCACTGGCTAGTCTTACAGCGCTCAGTCGATATACTGGTCCAGCTTTTCTCCATGATTCTTGCAACTTCAGCGCGTCTGCCCAAATGGATATTCCATATGTGAGCACCGATGTGACAACTGATGATAGTAGTAGTCTCCTGCTCTGCTCTGGCCCTCCGACGTTCGGCATCAGTCGTGCGAGACTAGCCCTCACTACTGACGCTTTGGCACTGACGTGTTCCACTTGCTGTTTAAGGTTGAGACGGGCATCAAGTATCACTACCAAATATCGGATATAAGGTTGTGATGTGATTTCTTGTTCGCCGACTTTCAGCTTAATGGTCTCTACCACTTTTCTGCTGGTAATAAGTACTGCCTCAGTCTTGTGTTGCGCCAGTTGCAGGTTCACTGCGTCCATCCACCGGTTAACTTGCTCAAAAGTGAGATCGAACATATGATTTATCTCGTCAAGGTGTTTGACAACGATCACTACGGCTACGTCATCTGCATATGCTACGAGTTTGACGTTTCTTGGCAGAGTTAGTCTTAATAGACCGTCATACATAATGTTCCACAGGAGCGGGCCTAGTATGTGAACCGCTTATAACTTTTGAACGGCTTGACCGATTTCATCGCGGTTGGTGCCATTCGAAAGGGCTTGATCAAACTTAGATTTTGAAAACTATTTGGACCGATTCATATCAATAGATTTTGGGAAATCTTCAAAAAACTGAAGAAAAAATTTTTTTCAAATGTGGTTTTTTTGGAATAACTTTTAAACGGCTCGATGGTTCAATTCAAAAAACTAATTAGCTCTTAACCTCAAAAAACCACGTCGAGCGCCACCAGTCCAGTCAAAATCGATTGATTCGTTCGAGAGATATCGTGAACGGAAGAAAAACGAAAAAAATGTTTTTTCGCAATAACTCCGAAATTTCTGGCGCGATCAATTTAAAATTTGAGATTCTTAATGAGGCTTAAAAACGGCGTCGAATGCTGCCAACCGCGTGAAAATCGGTTTATTCATTCAAAAGTTATTGCGGTTTAAATATTCAAAAAATAATGTCATCAAATCACTATCATACTTTTGAGCTCGAAGAGCTCAAAAGCATAGGAAAACAATCTCTTTGAGCTTGGAGAGCTCAAAATAACCCATGAATTGTATTTTTGAGCTCGAAGAGCTCAACAACGCCATTGGTGCAATTTTAAGCGCCTAAGTATGGAATCAGCGGGAAGTTGCATGGATGGCCTTCAGGGTCAACCGTTTTTCTAATTTTTTTTGTTTATTTTTCTAGCTTGGCATACACACCTCATATAACTAAGCCCCTTGCATATTTTTGTAGGGAATTCAACGTTCTACAAAAAGGTCTCCTACACTTTTATCATAAAGACAGCTGTTCTAAAGTTATTCAGACGTAAACTGCTAATTGTATAAAATTTTGATTATTCAAGTATTAAACTAATACAAATTGATTAATTACTGTCTTAAAAATTATTTTTATATGTAAAATTGGTTCTTATGCGCTAACATTTTCATAAAGCTAAAAAAAAAATTATTCATGTATCAAATTTTTTTCTTCCTTATTTCATTTACTGTAAGAAAATCATAACCCAAGTTAAATGAATTAAATTTTCAAAAAGTTTCACAGAATTATCAATCTATTACTATACACGAAGAGAAAAGATAAGTTTGGAAAATCAGAAAAGTGCACGTCTCATAACGCTCATCTATCACAAAAAAATCTGGAAAACGGTTGAAAAATTCAATCTTTTCCAAATCGATTGGTCAAATAATATTACCAAAAATGTTAATAAATAATACCAAAAAAAAATAATTCATAAATGAAAATACTTGCCTAAGACTGTATCAGTTACCGACGTGGTCCTCACAGATCCCGAGTGGGAGAAAAGTTGCGCTTGCCGCCCGGTGTCAATTGAAATTTCTCAAAACTAAGATAAATTTATTTTAAGTAATGATATTTTTAATAAAAATAAATAAACAAATTTAATATTTATAAATGTTCATTGCAATCCGCATAACTATTTATACTCTAACATTTTTCAATAAATTTAAATTAAATATTTGAAGAATGAGTAGGCAAGTTAAAAAAAAATTTAACAGAAAATTTTTCAGGAAAATAATAATAACTATCCGGTGTAAAAAAAATTAGGAAAACGGTTGACCCTGAAGGCCATCCCTGCAACTTCCCGCTTATTCCATACTTAGGGGCTTAAAATTGCACCAATGACGTTTTTGAGCTCTAAGAGCTCAAAAATACAATTTATGGGTTATTTTGAGCTCTCCAAGCTCAAAGAAATTGCTTTCCTATCCTTTAAAGCTCTTCGAGCTCAAAAGTCTGATATAGATTTGATAAGACACTATTTTTTGAATTTTTAAACCACAATAACTTTTGAATGAATAAACCGATTTTTACGCGGTTAGAAGCATTCGACGCAGTTTTTCATGCCTCATTAAGAATCTTAAATTTTGAATTGATCGCGCTAGGAATTTTAGAGTTATTCTGAAAAAACACTTTTTTCGGTTTTCTTTCGTTCACGATATCTGTCGAATAAATCAACCGATTTTGACCGGACTGGTGGCAATCGACGCGGTTTTTTGAGTTTAAGAGCTAATTAGTTTTTGGAATTGAACTATTGAGCCGTTTAAAAGTTATTCCAAAAAACCCACATTTAAAAAAATTTTTTTTTTCAGTTTTTTGAAGATTTCCTAAAATCTATTGATCTGAATCGGTCCAAATAGTTTTCAAAATCTAAGTTTGGTCAAGCTCTTCTGAATGGCACCAACCGCGATAAAATCGGTCAAGCCGTTCAAAAGTTATAAGCGGTTCACATACGTTCACACACACACACACACACACACACACACACACACACACACACACACACACACACACACACACACACACACACACACACACAAACACACACACACACACACACACATACACCTTCATCTGTGAGCAATATCTAAACCTCCAAGATAGAGCATGGTTCGCAGACAAAACTGGCACGGCGGCAATCTGGATTGCAAATACAAAGAACGTTACCACCATCAACAGCGGAAGTGGAGCAGGTTTTGTCTGGATTGAAACCCCCATAACCTACTTCATGAGCGTCTATCTCTCACCTAACGAAGGGATTAGTGTGTTCCGACAGAAACTGGCAAATATAGAGGATGTGATCACCAAGTTCGACGGCGAAGTTATCGTAGCTGGTGACTTCAATGCTAAATCGGCTGAATGGGGCGCTGATTTCTCCGACACCAGAGGCAACGAGGTCGCTGACGTCGTGGCTAGACTTGACCTCATAGTGCTAAATACTGGGAGCACTACGACTTTCAGAAGACCGGGGTACCAAGAGTCCATCCTCGACATTTCGTTGGCGACTCCAAAAATTGCCAACATGATTGAAAACTGGACAGTATCCGAAAAATACAGTGGCAGTGATCACCAGTTCGTGACATTTAACGTTGGATTGGCATCTGCTCCGGTACCACAACACGACCTTTCTAAGCGAAAGTGGAATGTCAGGAAGCTTGATCCAGAGGCACTGCGAGCTTCACTTGCACGGAGCTGGTCTATCCTTCAGAACAACCTGACTCCGTATACTTGCAGCGAGACAGAAAGGACAGTACTAAATACGATGAAGGAGATTTCCGCCGCATGTGACGCCTCTATGCCGCGGTTGAAAAACCGGAGTTTTCGCAGGCCGGCGTACTGGTGGTCAACAGACATAGCGGAACTTCGCAAAATGTGCCATCAACTACGTCGCCGCGCAACGAGAGCCGCCAAACGCTCCCCAAGCCAGGACTTGTATTCAAAAGAGTACAAGCAGGCCAAAATGATGCTAAATCGAGCCATCAAAGCAAGTAAAGCAAAGTTGTGGAAAGAGATCTGCAACGATCTCGACAATGATATCTGGGGTAAAGCCTACCAAATTGTCGCCAAACGACTTGGAAAGGCTTCACCAGAGGCGCCGAAGTCTCCAGCCTTAATGGATAGCATCGTAGCGGAGCTTTTCCCCAAACACCCGCCGCGGGAGGAGAAACACTACACTAAAAACAACGAAGTAACGCCCTTCACAACTAAGGAACTACAAGACACGGCCAAGTCACTCAAAACAGGAAAGGCACCTGGACCTGATGGCATCCCGGCATTGGTGATCAAGATTATAGCCCTGGAATACCCAGACTTACTCCTGAACACCTACAACGCATGCTTGGCAACTGGCACCTTTTCCGCGGTCTGGAAACGGCAGAGATTGGTTCTCTTAGACAAAGGTAAGGGAACCCCCATAACACCTTCGTTGTTTAGACCACTCTGTATGCTAGATATTGCTGGAAAACTGCTCGAGAAGCTCATACAAGGGAGACTTCGCGACGACATCGACCGTGCTGGAGGTTTTGCCACCAACCAACATGGCTTCCGGAAAGGTCATTCGACAGTCGGAGCGATCAAGAAAGTCATAAAGACAGCAACACAAGCATGGTCTGGTAGCCTCAAAGCTCGTAAAGTATGTCTTCTCCTCACGCTAGATGTCAAAAACGCATTTAACAGCGCAAATTGGGGAGACATTTTAGACGCTCTGGAGCACAAGTTTGACGCGGAGCCAGAAAATCTGGCACTAGTCGACAACTACCTTGACGATAGAAAGCTAATAGTGGAAACTACTGAAGGCCCACAAGAATACGCCATAACGGCTGGCGTGCCGCAAGGCTCAATAATGGGGCCTGATCTATGGAACGCAGACTACGACGAGCTTCTTGAAATCCCGTTGCCAGAGCAAGTAGAGCTAATAGGCTTTGCAGACGACGTTGCAGTCACTATAGTGGCGGACAGCGTGGAAGAGGCCGAACTGCTAGTTCGGGAAACCATCGACACCGTCGAGACTTGGCTCGATAAGCATCACCTGAAACTCGCCAAACAGAAAACCGAGATGGTCGTTTTGACCCGTCAAAAATGGTTTCCAAAACCATTCGCTATGGACATGGGAGGAACAACGCTGACGTCAACAAGGGCCCTGCGGTATCTAGGGGTAATGATAGACGAGAAACTATCTTTTCGTGAACACCTCGACAGTGCATGCAAGAAAGCCAGCAAGACTGTGTCTAGCCTAGCACGAATTATGACCAACACCATATTAAAGCAGAAGACCTACCGGTGAAAGATCGCAGCAGTACAGCGGCGAGGCGCTCTCAGGGTTGCCTGCGCCTACCACACAGTTTCCGAAGCGGCTGTATTGGTCATTGCAGGAGCCGCGCCCATCGACCTATTAGCGTTCGAAAGAGCAAAACTCTATGACGCTAAAGACAGTGATGATAACATGAAGGACGCAAGAACGAGGATAAAGGCGGAAACGCAGCAAGAGTGGCAGGACCGATGGACATCGGGAGAGACGGGCAGATGGACGGCGCGCCTGATCCCAAACATCAACGTCTGGCTCTCTCGGAAGCACGGGGATACGGACTTCTTCCTGACCCAGCTATTGACGGGACATGGGCAGTTCAATGCCTATCTTTTCAAGATGGGTTTGCACAGCACACCAACGTGCAAATACTGCCCGGATAAAATCGAAGACGCCGAACACACATTCTTCGAGTGTGCTCGATAGAAGGACTACAGAAGAAGCACCGAAGAGATCATAGGCACCAGGCTCTTCCCCTCAAGCCTGGTGACCTATATGATCAAACAAGAGGAAAACTGGTCAGCTGTTGCAGTTTATGCACAGCACCTCCTGAAAGACAAAATCGCAGAAAGGGACCAGTAGCCAGGAGTAGACGTCGTGAGACGCAGCACGACTGGATTGAAGTAATGCTAACGCGGTTCCAATCCAGTCCTCCCCGTACTATCTAGGGGAGAGGGGAAGAGGAATGTTTTTTTTTGTGGGTAAAAATCTCCACACTACCGACTATCGATATCTGCCGGAAGATGGGCGGGAGAGTTAACGATACCGGTGTCTTTTGAAGATCTTTTTCTGTACCTCTTTACAATTAAAAATCAATGATTAAATAAAAATAATAAACTAAAAAAAAATTATTAATGTTTATTTGTATGTATGTGTGTGTGTGTGTGTGTGTGTTTTTTTTTTTTTTTTTTTTTTTTTTGTAAAGAGGTACTGGGATCCGAGCGGATAGCAGCGAGAACGCGTTCTTCGTTGCGAACGTTCCGAACCTCTCGAGGTCGACCGACTCGCTCGACGTTGTTCGGCATCAAATTGCCGGATTCGCGACAACGATGGAGAGCGCGAAGGATAACATTTTTATTCGGAAAGCTTTCACGATTCGGAAACCTCTCACGATAAGCGCGTGCAGCTCCTTGAGCATTGCGATTATACTCGCCATAGAGAATAATCATCTCGGTAAATTCAGCAGCAGTATAAACCATAATGACTAAGTTCGTTGAGAGAAAATTCAGATATGACTGTCAACGAAAAATAGTTAGCCAAAAGAAAGAAAGAAAACAAATGAAATCGGAAAACAAATGGAATCGCGAGACACTCTGTCAGACCGTCTAAAAGCATCGCTTCTTTATTTTAGTAATTATAATTATTATTTTATTTATTTACCAAAATAAATTAGCCGCCGACACTTTGTTACTCCGTCCGAGTTAATCGATTTTTTATTTTTATAATAATTATTATTATTTTAGGAATTAACCGAAATTAATCAGCTACCCAGTGCCTTTGCTTGACCCTCGCTTCTGGTTTCTAATTGAAAATTACTCCAATAATTTAAAATGAATAAAAATTCTTGATCCAAACACCTAGTGCCTCTAACAGACTTTATCTGACTCTCGCTACTTATTTTAAAATTAAAAATTTCTTAAATTATTCCAAATAAAAATTAAATTTCATTCCTAGCCGCCCAGTGCCTCTTACATACCCTCGCTACTTATGTTTTAATAAAAATTACTTTAATTGTTCTAAATAAAAATTAAAATTCAATCATTGCAGCCCAGTGCCTCTTGCTCACCCTAGCTACTCAAATTTTAATCAAAAAATACTTTAATTAGTAAAATAAAAATAAAAATTTATTCACAGCTGCCCAGTGCTTCTTACTCACTCTTGCTACTGGATTTTCAATTAATAATTACTTTTAATTGATAATTATGATAATTATTTATTTACTTTTCAAGCTTAGCTTACAGTAAATTTAACAAATTAATTGACTTACAAATTAACAAAAGATAAAAACATCAGATATACAAAGCGGCTAAACAACGAATTTTAAAAATCTATATGTTAGTTATCCAGAAGGGGAGTTATCCAGAAGGGGATCGAGAACTCCAAAGTACCGGGAGTCATCAATGACTCTAGGAGGATATATTCGTTCATAAAAAGTGTTCCAGGTTTCCAATGTCACGGCAGGGGGGCTAGTTTTTTTCCTGTTAAAGTTATTATAGACACTCCAAAATAGAGGGGAGTCCTTTATATTAGCGAATTTACTAGCAACCTCGAGCTTATAATTTCTTAGCTTAGAATCAATAGTGAGTTTGTACAGTTTTTTAGACTCTAAATAAAAAGAGAGTTCAGGGTCTTTAAAATTCGCGAGCTTGGCCTTACACAGTGCAGTTTTCAATTGTTTTTTCACGTCTTTACAATCATTATCGTACCACGGTTTATTTGTCTTACACTGAACTAGACCTGAGCTGCGTATTTTGAGCAAGCCAACCTTTTCAGAAGCTTCCGTTAACGCTGCAATGAAGTTTTGATGCATACAGTCAGGGGAAACAAGTTCAAAATCTATTTTTAAGTTACTTGACCAAAGCATAACCGAGGTAAACTCAGAGCGCTTAGTGTGGTCCCAAAGAAGCTTCTTTGAGGTTGATGAAGGTCCAAGAGACTTTAGTTCACCGTTTAAAGAGGGCCAGGCAAGATTTAGAGAAACGGGGAAATGATCTGATAAAGTAGGCTCAACTCTCACTGAGAGCTTAGAAACGTAGTTAATACCTGTGAGATTTACCCATACTAAGTCAATTACCGATTTACCACGAGCTGAGCAATACGTAAATTGAGCCGGGATATCCCCAACAGTTCTACCATTGATCATAACGAAGCAGTTAGATTGAAAAAATTCTATTAGTTTAGAACCTCTGCTATTTAGTTCTGGGTCTTGGGATAGTCTCATTGGATTCAAAATACTACCCGTTAGAGCGTCTTCATGTGCAAAATCACCGGCACCTACCCGCGCATTAAAGTTTCCCCCAATAAAGACTGCTTCTGCCGGAAATTTAGATTGTAAGTCAATAATGACATCTTGCAAAAGATCCAATTGGGAGTCAAGGTCAGAGGTTGGTTTAAAATATACTGTGCCTAAAACCAAGCTCCAGTTGCTAGTAAATAGTTTTACAAAAATCCACCAAGGGGAACTGTCAATTACTTCACATTTATATTTTTTATTGTATGCTATTAGAAGTCCTCCACTAGCCCGCCCCGCACTATGACATCTGAGAGCCTGTGAACATATATAATTAAAATTACTAAATTCATTATTAAGATTAATAACATTATCTATTACCCAGGTTTCTGTCAAAAAAAATATGTCGGAGTCACATAGTGACTGATTACTGCCAATTTTACTGAGGCCGCAACAATTCCAGAAGTCTATTCTCATGTCCTGCTAAATCTTCTTGGGGGAGTTCAAAGAACCACCAGCTGCTGTGATATCCATGGGAGAGGGGCGTTCCTCTGCATTGATTAGGAGATGTTCGATGTTGGAATCCCAGTGATGCCAAGAACCATTTATTTGAAGTTGTTTATTACCAATTTTAACACGAAAGCCCTTTTCTTTTAATTTTTTGGCTTTTTGTCTTAAAGTTCCATTGATCTTCCGCTCTTCAGATTATAGATCGTGGTCTATGTAGACTTTTCTTTGACCCAGCGATTTTTTCTTCCTCATTATCTCGTTTTTGACCTGGAGAGAATTGATTTTGGCCTTGATGATGTTATTGTCTCTACCGACCAAGCTGACGTGGTCCACACAGTTAGAGACGCCAAAGTTTTCAGATAGGAACTTCTCTACAGATGAGTAGAGGTTATAACGAGTAGAGTTATTAGTAGCCAATCCTTTGATGATGATATTAGACTGTCGTAAGTGTTTATCAAATGCTGAGAACTTACTGTTCATTTGTTCCATGTACTTAGAAAAAGCAGTATCCTGTACAAGATTTGTAGGCTCAGAGTTGTTTGACTGAGGTGGCAAGGAAGAGACGCTTGGAGTAGACGATTCCAGGCATGACAGGCGGAGTTCAAAAGCGTTCAGTTTGTTGTTCACTGATTCGTGGTTTGAGTTAACGGCTTCATTAAGCTTTTGAAATTTATTTGCATTAGATTCCTTTATCTGTTCAATTTCAGCACTTAATTCCTCGATGCGAGCTAGTTTTTCGTTTAATATCTTTTCAATGCTACCTGTCAAGGCTTCCACGATTCCTTCTTTCAGCTCTAACAGAGTTGCTGAATCTAAAGCTACTCTTCTTTTCGGTGGATTATTACTAATGTCATCGTCCATCGATTCACTCTCTAATAGTCGTTTTTTGTTATTTAGTAGTTCAATCGGATTTCCTAACACCTCGATGTTGAGTTTGTCCCAGCTGTCAGCTAACCTTCGTCTACCTTTGAGAGAGCTCGTATTTTGAGACGAGTGGCTCCCACTATCGGGTTTTACTGCCAGCTTCTGAGATGTTGTGTTGGTAGCATTTTCGAGTTCAGACATACTTGTAGAGAGAGAGTGAGAACGGTGAGGAGAAGAGAGATGGAAATAAATTTTCTTTAGGTTAGAGCCGAATTAGCGAACCAAAAAAGCCGTACAACAAAAAATCAACGAAAGTTGTCGTTGCAAATAATATGTCAGAGTGTAACAAGACCCTAGCTGGGCACACTTCGATATAACTGATGTCAAATAGTAACTTTAAACTGGCCCAAACAACAATAAAATAAGGAGCGAACAAAATACGTCAGGCAGCTAGTCGGCCATTTTTTTTCCTCAAATTAATAATTACTTTAAGTATTTTTAATTAAAATGAAAATTGATTCACAGCCGCCCGGTGTCTCTTACACAGCCTCGCTACTTTTTTTTGAATTAAAAACTACTTTAATCATTTGAAATAATAATAAAAATTCATTCATAGCCGCTTAAGACCTCTAACTGACCCTCGCTACTGATTGTTTAGTTAAAAATTACTCTTATTACTCCGAATAAAAATAGAAATTAATTCATTGCTGCTGATTGCCTCTCACAGAGCCTCACTACTTGTTTTTCATTTAAAAATTACTTTTATTATTCCGAATAAAACTGAAAATTCAGTCATAGCTGCCAAGTACTTTTTACTTACCCTCACTACTTGTTTGTCAATTGAAAATTACTTGAATTACTCGGAATAACAATAAAAATTCATTCATAGCCACCCGGGTCTTCTTATTGACCCTCGCTACTTATTTTCCATTTAAAAATACTTTAATTATTCCAAAGAAAAATTAAATTTCATTTCTAGCCGCTTAGTTCTTCTTACTCACTCTCGCTTCTTCTTTTTCAATTAACAATTACTTTAGGTATTTGAAATAATAATAAAAAATCATTTATTGCCGCCCAGGGCCTCTAACTGACCTAGCTTCTTATTTTACAATTAAAAAGTTTTTTAATTATTCTAATTCAAAATCAAAATTTCTTCATAGCCGCCCAGTGCCTCTAACTCATTCTCGCTACTGGTTATTCATTCAAAAATTACTTCAATTATTTAAAATAAAAATCAAAATTTATTCGTAGCCGCCCAGTGCCTTTACTTGACACTCCACACTAATTTGTCAATTAAAAATGACTTTAATTATTAGATATAAAAACAAAAAGTTATTCATAGCCGCTCAGTGCCTCTTACATACCCTCGCTACTTATTTTTTAATTAAAAATTACGTAAATTATTTAAAATAAAAATTAAAGTCCATTCATAGCCGCCAGTGCCTCTAAGTGACCCTCGCTACTTATTTTTCAATGAAAAATTTATTTAATTATTCGAATTAAAAATCAAAGCACTTGGCATAGTCGCCGAGTGCCGCTCCGTAAAAATCGCCATAAATTTTACATGAAAAATTACTTTAATTATTCCGAATAAGAATAAAATTTCATTCATAGCCGCCCAGAGCCTCTACTTGATACTAACGACTAATTTTCCAATTAAAAATTACATTAATAATTCTAAATAAAACTAAAAATTAATTGATATCTGCCCAGTGCCTCTTACTCACCGTTGATACTGGTTTTTCAACTAAACTTAATACTTAATACATAATACTTAAAGTAGTTAAATATTCGGAATGAAAATAAAAATTTATTCGTAGCCGCCCAACGCCTCTTACGGACCCTCGCTACTCATTTTTTAATTATTCGAAATAACAATAAAATATCATTTCTAGCCGCCCAGTGCCTCTGCTTAACACTCACCACTAATTTTTCAATTAAAAATTACTTTAATTAATTGAAATAAAAATAGAAATCCATTTATAGCCGCTCAAGGCCTCTATCTGACACTTGCTACTTATTTTTCATCTAAAAATTACTCTTATTATACGAAATAAAAACAAAAATTTATTCCTAGCCGCTTAGTGCCTCTTACTCACTCTCGCTTCTTGTTTTTCAATTAAAAATTATTTTAATCATTCGAAATAAAAATAAAATTTAGTTATAGCTGCCTAATGCCTCTCACTGAGCCTCGCTACTTGTTTTTCAATTAAAAATTACATTAATTATTTGAAATAATAATAAAAATTCGTCAATAGCTGCCCAGTGCCTCTAACTGACCCTCGCTACTTATTTTGAATCGAAAATAACTATTACTCATCGAATAAAAATAAAAATTCAATCATAGCTGCCCAGTGCCTTTTACTGACCCTCAATACTTGTTTGTCAATTAAACTTTACTTGAATTACTCGAAATAACAATAAAAAATTATTCATAGCCGCCCAGGGCCTCTTTCTGAATCTCGCTACTTATCTTTCATTTAATAATTACTTCAATTATTAAAAATAAATATGAAAATTTATTCCTAGCTGGCCAGTGCCTCTTACTCACCTTAACTACTCCATATTCAATGAAAAATTACTTTTATTATTCGAAACGAAAAGAAAAATTCATTCATAAATGCTCAGGGCTACTAACTGACCCTCGCGACTTATCTTTTAATTGAAAATTATTCTTACGATTCCCAATAAAAATAAAAATTTATTCATAACCGCCAAGTGCCTCTTACTCGACCTAGCTACTCAATTTTCAATTAAAAATTACATTTACTATTTGAAATAAAAATAAAAATTCATTCATTGCCGCTTAATGCTTCTAACTGACCCTCGCTACTTATTTTTCAATTAAAGATTATTTTCATTAATCTGAATGGAAATAAAAATTCATTGGTAGCCTCCCAGTGCCTACTTGAAAATCACCACTAATTTTTCAATTAAAAAAAACTTTAACTATTCCAAAGAAAAATCAAAATTCAATTATAGCTGCCCGGTGCCTCTTATTAACCCTCACTACTTGTTTGTTGATTAAAATTACTTGAATTACTCCAAATAACAATAAAAATTTATTTATCGCCGCCCAGGGCATCTTACTGAAACATGCTACAAATTTTTCATTTAAAAATTACTTGAAATATTTCAAATAAAAATCAAAATTCGATCCTAGCCACCCAGTGTCTCTTACACACCCTCGCTACTTATTTTTCAATTAAAAATTACTCTCACTATTCAGAATACGAATAAAAATTAATTCATAACCGCCCAGTGCCTCTTACTCGACCTAGCTTCTCGATTTATAATGAAAAATTACTTTAATTATTCGAAATAAAAATAAATATTCATTTCTAGCCGGCCAGTGCCTCTACTTGACAATCACCAATAATGTATCAATTAAAAATTACATTCATTATTCGAAATAAAAAAAAATAGTAATTTATGTCATATGGCCGCAAAGTGGCAATTTTCTGACAACGACGATGTTGCGATATGAGCTTAAGGTTTGTGGCGGGAATGTACGAAAACGGGCGTAATTTTAACGTCCGAGGCGAAGCCGAGGTCGGAAATTTACGCTCGTTTTCGTACATTCTCGTTACAAACTTTAAAGCAAATATCGTAAAGTTTTGGTTGTCAAAATCACCACTTAGTGGCCAAATAACATACAATATTTTTTGTTATTATCGCTCCATAAGTTTAACTTTTGAGGGATAGGAGGCAAATAATGACATATTCAAATTTCATGAAGTTTCACAAGTGCAATCTGACCCTCGATACTTACTTTTCAATTAAAAATTACTCTTATTATTCGAAATGAAAATAAAATTTCATACATAGCCGCTCTGGACGTCTAACTGACCCTCGCTACTTATTTTTTAATTAATAATTACTCTAATCATTCGAAATAATAATAAAAATTCATCCATAGCCTCTCAGGACCTCTAACTGACCCTCGCTACTTATTTTTCATTTAAAAATTACTCAAACTAAAAATAAAAATCCTAGCCGCCCATTGTCTCTTATAAACCCTCGCTACTTACTGTTTTATTAAAAATTACTTTCATTATTTAAAATAACAATTAAAATCGATTCACAGCAGCCCAGTGCCTTTAACTGACTCTCGCTACTTATTTGTCAATTAATAATTTCTTTAAGTATTCGAATTAAAAATCCAAATCTTGGCATAGCCGCCCAGTGCCTCTCCTTGCAACTCGCTACAAATTTTTTTATGAAAAATTACATTAATTATTCCGAATAAAAATTAAAATTCATTCATAGCCGCCCAGAGCCTCAACTTGACACTAACCACAAAATTTTCAATTGAAAATTACTTTAATCATTCTAAATAAAATTCTCAATTTATTTATAGCTGCCCGGTGCCTCTAACTTATTCTTCCTACTGGTTCTTCAATAAAAAATTACTTTAAGTATTGTTAATTAAAATAAAAATTCATTCCCAGCCACCCAGTGTCACTTACACAACCTCGCTACTCATTTTCTGAATCAAAAATACTCTAACCATTCGAAATAATAATAAAAATTCATTCATAGCCGCTAAGGGCCTCTAACTGACTCTTGCTACTTATTTTTCAATTAAAAATTACTCTTATTACTCCGAATAAAAATAAAAATTAATTCATAGCTGCTCATTGCCTCTCGCTGACTCTCACTACTTATTTTTCTTTTAAAAATTACTTTTATTATTCCAACTAAAAATAAACATTCATTCCTACTCGCTCAGTGTCTCTTAGACATCCTCGCTACTTATGTTCTGAATAAAAATTACTCTAATCATTCGAAATAATAATAAAAATTCATTTGTAGCCGCCCACTGTCTCTAACACACCCTTTCTACCTATTTTTTAATTACAAATTACTTTAATCATTCAAAATAATAATAAAAATTCATCCATAGCCGCTCAGAACCTCTAACTGACCCTCGCTACGTATTGTCATATTTAAAATTACTGTAATTATTCGAAATAAAAATAAAAATTCATTCATAGCCGCCCAGAACTTTTTACTCACCATCGCTACTTATTTTTCATTTAAAAATTACATTAATTACTCTAAATTAAAATAAAAATTTATTCTTAGCCTCCTATTGTCTGTTACAAACCTTCGCTACTTATTGTTTGATTAAAAATTGTTTTCATTATTCAAAATAACAATTAAAATGGATTCATTGCCACCCAGTGCCTCTAACTGACCCGCGCTACTTATTTTTCAATTAAAAATTTCTTTAATTATTCCAATGAAAAATCCAAATCTTGGCATAGCCGCCCAGTGCCTCTCCTTGCATCTCGCCACAAATTTTTTTATAAAAAATTACATTAATTATTCCGAATAAAAATTAAAATTCATTCATAGCCACCCAGAGCCTCAACTTGACACTTACCACTAAATTTTCACATGAAAATTACTTTAATCATTCTAAATAAAAATAAAAATTCATTCATAGCTGCCCAGTGCCTTTTAATTATCGTTCCTACTGGTTCTTCAATCCAGAATTATTTTAAGTATTGTTAATTGAAATGAAAATTGCTTCCCAGCCACCCAGTGTCTCTTACACGACCTCCCTACTTATTTTCTGAATAAAAATTACTGTAATCATTCGAAATAATAATAAAAATTCATTCATAGCCGCCCAGGGCCTCTAACTGACCCTCGCTACTTATTTTCCAATCAAAAATTACTCTTATTACTCTGAATAAAAATAAGAATTAATTCATAGCTACTCATTGCCTCTCACTGACCCCCACTACTTGTTTTTCATTTAAAAATTACGTTTATTATTCCAACTAGAAATAAAAATTCATTCCTACTCGCTCAGTGTCTCTTACACACCCTCGCTACTTATTTTCTGAATAAAAATTGCTCTAATCATTCGAAATAATAATAAAAATTCATGCGTAGCTGCTCTGGGCCTCTAACTGATCCTCGCTACTTATGTTTTAATTAAAAATTACTTTAATTATGTAAAATGAAAATAAAAATTTATCCATAGCCGCTCGGGGCCTCTAACTGACCCTCGCTAATTATTTTTTAATTAAAAATTACTTTTACTATTCCGAATAAAAACTAAAATTAATTCATAGCTGCTCATTGCCTCTCACTGACCCTCACTACTTGTTTTTCATTTAAAAATTACTTTAATTATTCTAAATAAAAATAAAAATTCATTCATAGCCACCCCGGGGCTAGTACTTACCCTCGCTACTTGTTTTTCAATTAAAAATTATTTGAATGATTCGAAATAATAATAACAATTCATTCATAGCCGCCTAGTGCCTCTAACTGAATCTTGCTACTTATTTTTCAATCAAAAATTATTCCAACTATTCCCAATAAAAATGAAAATTCATTCATAACCGCAAAGTGCCTCTTACTCGACCTAGTTACTCGATTTTCAATCAAAAATTACTTCAAATATTCGGAATAAAAATAAAAATTCATTCATAGCCTCCCAATGCTTTTAACTGACCCTCGCTACTTATTTTTCAATTGAAAATTATTCTTATTTTTCCGAATAAAAATAAAAATTTATTCATAGCCACCCACTACTTCTTACTCACCCTAGCTACTTATTTTTCATTTATAAATCACTTCAATTATTCTAGATCGAAATAGAAATTTATCCTAAGCCACCCAGTATCTCTTACACACCCTTGCTACTTATTTTTTAATTAAAAATTATTTTAATCATTTGAAATACTAATAAAAATTTATCCATAGCCGCTCAGGGCCTCACACTGACCCTCGCTACTTAATATTAAATTAAAAATTACTGTTATTATTCGAAATAAAAATAAAAATTCATTCATAGCTGCCCAGTGCCTCTTACTGACCCTCACTACTTATTTTTTATTTAAAAGTTACTTTAATTATTCTAATTAAAAATTAAAATTTTGTCATGGCTGCCCAAGGCCTCTAACTGACCCTCGCTACCTATTTTTCAATTAACGATTACTTTAATTACTTCAAATAAAAAAAAAAATTCAGACACAGCCACCCAGTGCCTTGTTAATGATTGTTTAATCAACAATTACTTTAATTTTCCTAATGAATAAAAAAGTCCAGTAACTCTTGCCCTCTGCCTTTTTCTGAGCCCCGCTACTGATTCTTCATTATAAATTTCTTTAATTATTCCAATTTAAAATCAAAATTCAGTCGTGCCGATTGAGTTCAGTAAAATCTCCTTTTTTTCCTGTCGAATTTGGTCAAATCTTGTGCCTGTAATAAAAAAAATAAAAATATTCTCTCTCACATTCATACGTGCATTGTTACCGTTACACTGACGTTAGCCCACACTAGCACACGATCTCACACATTCACCTAGCATCACGTACGTCCGCCGTCCACGTTTGTTCCGTTCCCACTCTCGGTCAACTGCGCGAGACGCAGGCAGCAGATCTCTCGTCTTACTCTCGCGTCTCTTTCTGCCTTTCCACTCACTTTTCATTCTTCTGTCGCGCGCTCCTGATTGGTCACTTTCATTAATTAATTATTAATTATCCATGCGTCTGATTCAAAAATGGCTAAGGACTTTTCGTCTCAGAATATTTTTCTCTTTCGATCCCTACAATGGGGTGCACGACTTCTGGGACACCTTGTATATATATATATATATATATATATATATATATATATATATATATATATATATTGTATATATATATATATATATATATATATATATATATATATATATATATATTAGGGTGTGCCAAAATGTAATTTCCGTGGAGAACCTTTTAAAATTGGAATTTCAAGTTCCACTTTTAACAGGGGCTGCGTTTGGGCATTTCCTGAGATATTTTGGTATGAGTCGATGTATTTGATTTTCATAGAATTTTTCAACAGGAGATTTAATTGGGTACTTCCGGCCAAATTTTGAATTTTTACCGGAAATGCATAAACTAAGCTTCTTTTAAAAAATTCTATGAAAATCATACATCGTCTCACACCAAAACATCTTAGTAAATGCCCATACGCAGCCCCTGTTAGAAGCGGAGCTCAAAATTGCAATTTTAAAAGGTTCTTCACGGAAGTTACATTTTGGCACACCCTAATAGATATATATATATATATATATATATATATATATATATATATATATATATATATATATATATATATATATATATATATATATATATATATATATTTATATATATACATATATATACAGAGTGTCCCAGAAGTAACGGACGCCATTGTAGCATCTGATAAACAAAATAATCCTGAGACGAAAAGTCCTTAGCCATTTTTTAATCAGACGCATAGATAATTAATTATTAATTAAAATAACGTCCTTCTATGCGTTAGAGAGAGCGCACTAGTGTCAAGTCAAGTGCGTTCCAACGAAGACGCTTGCACGTGTGAATGTGTAAGTAAATATGTGTGTCTACGTTAGCTATAGAAACTAGTTAATCATACAGTTAGTTGTGTCTTTGTTTGGCACATACTATACTGGGCACTGGCGCTCTCTCTCTAACAAATAAAGAGACGTTATTTTTAATTCATAATTAATTATCTATGCGGTTGATTGAAAAATGACTAAGGACATTTCGTCTCAGAATTATTTTTTTCATCAGATGCTACAATGGCGTCCGTGACTTTTGGGACACCCTGTATATATATATATATATATATATATATAACGCGGCTTTTCAGCACGATAGCGTTTTCAGTTTATGACCGATTCTTCTCAAACTCAGCATGCTTTATCTATTGATCAAGACCAAGGTTAAGTTCAAAGATGAGCTTAATCGGGCGAGTAAATTGGAAATGACAGGATTTTCAAATTTTGAAAATCGTAAAAATTTATTTTTTTACTACTTCAACTTGGTGTAATTACTGAACTAGACCAGATATTTAAATTTAGTGGAATGCATTGTAAAGCTCTTTTAATATGCTTCAATTTCCACTACTCAGAAGTGGTAATAGCCTCAATATTACTCCTTTCAGATTTCGTTTAATGAAACAGTTTTACTGTTGCAGCCGTTTTATAGTAATTTTTTGCATCATAGCTTAATTATGATGTGAATTCAATAATTACGATATTGATCAGTCTTTCGTGTAATGTTTTCGCGTAGGTTGTCAGTAAATATGTCACAAATTAGTTCTAACCATTGTTTTCTTCAATTAAAATTTTATCCGGTTGCAAAATTCTGATTAACTTAAAAACTGTCGTTCCTAAGCAGTTACTTAAAATTTGGACATTTATAATTCAAATTTCATAATCTGTGCAATTCTTTGGTTAATATTTGAGAAACTTTTTCATCACAAGATAATTTTTTGTCTAAAATTTGTTCTAAATAGTTTTAAATTTATTATTGAATTTTGTTTTTAATTCATGAATTAAGTTATACATTATCAGTGTTATTATATTATTTTATCAAAAATCAATTTTCTTTATTTGAAAAATCTTCTTCCATTTCAGCTGCCGAATGGCCTTTTTTTTCAATTTGCCAACTCATTCTTCAAAAATTGAATTTAAATTTTTAAAAAAATGTTAGAGGACTATAAGATATGCGGATTGCAATGAACATTTATTAATATTAAATTTGTCTATTTATTTTTATTAGAAAGATTATTACCTAAAATAAATTCATCCAAGTTTTGGAAAATTTCAATTGAGACCGGGTGGCGCGTGCAACTTTTCTCCCACTCGGGATCTGCGCAGACCACGTCGGTAACTGATAGTCTTAGGCAAGTATTTTCTGTATTTTGATTTAATAAATTATTTTTTTTGCTATTATTTATTAACATTTTTGGTAATATTATGTGACCAATCGATTTGAAAAAGATTGAATTTTTTGGTTATGTAAATTAAATTAATCTCTTATGAAAAATATTCTTATGGGAATCATTTAAAGTCGATCAAGGCGTTACTTGCACAATGTTTTTTGTTGATAACAAAAGTTCCTATTCACGGATTTCAGTGAATTTTGCACTGTTAGATTTGTCTGATTTTTCTCGATTTTTTACAATTTTAAAATTTTTAGTAGCACTCTGACCACAAAGTTGCGTAGTAGCGGGCGTAGACTATTAGTAAAAACATTACTTGAGACTTTACCACAAACCAAATTCAACGATATTGATATTTTATTGCTGAAAAAAAAATCAAATCATAACTTTGTCTCTTATAGTGTCAATAATTTGGACTTTTACCTCACATGAATAATTCAATAGATATGTAAGAAATTATCAGCGAATATTATATTCAACAATGCAATTTTGGCAATATTAAAAAATTCATAACTTGAATACAAGCTTGATTCCCTAACTCAAATTTTCAGGGCTTCTTAGGAACATAATAAAGCAACTTTTCTGAAAGTTTGAAGGAAATCGAAGTTAGGAGAAAAAAGTTCTAGCCATCTAAAAGCTGCAATTTTTTTTAATTTGATTGGTTTCAGATGGCTATAACTTTAATTAATAGAAGTAATCAAGTAAAAATTGCAAAGATTCTACGAAAGTACACTTCTCTCAAAAATTAAGGGAGCAGAAAAAAAATCTAAATTTTTGGGGGATCTTCAACAGGCTGTAACTTATACAAAAATGGTCGTACAGCAAAAAAAAAAAAAGCAAATTATAGCTCTAAGTGTTTAGTTTTCGGATCTGAGTTTGAAATTTTTTTTTTGAAAATATTTTTCGAGTAATCTCAAGAAAACCACCAAAAAAAAAATTTTCGAAATTTTTTTGGTTTTTTTTTTTAATCTACGGACGTGGAAAAAATTTTTTCGACTCAACCTCCATATGGACCGGATAGCTTGTTTATTCAGCTTTGATTTCGTTTTTTTAAAATCTCGATACGAGCATTTCTCGCTGAGATATCGATGTTTGAATGGATAAAGATCATTTCGTCTTTGATTACCAATATCTCAGCAACCAATGATCGCACAGAAATTTTGAGGTTGGTTTTAAAAACTTGAATAAATTCTCTACCAGGATTGGCAATTGAATTTTGAAAAAAAAATTTTTTTTTCAATCATTACATGAATTTGAAAAAGCATCCAAAAAAGGGCTTTTTGTCGTTTTTTGGAAAATCAAGCGCCCAATCAAAAATATTGCGGAAACCACTAACGTTAAGTGTGCCTTTTACTGTTCAATATACCCACAAAAACCCTACAAAGTTTCAATTCAATCCAGCCAACCGTTTTTTTTTTCCCACTTGATCGAATTTTTGAAAAAATTAAAGGAGCAAGAATTTCGCTCTGAAAATGTCATAATTTTTATCAAAAATGAAAAAAATTTTTTTTTTTCATTTTTCTCTCAATTTTGTATTAGTGACTTGAAAAATTTAAGGAAAAAAAAAACAAAAAAAAAAAAAAAAATTTTTTGAGAAAAAAAAAAAAAAAAATTTTTTTAATTTTTTTTCAATTGGCCCAAATCAAAAAAAATGTAGCGACTCACTTTCTCATCGATTTTACTCTTCCGCACTTTAATTTTCCTAGTCAAATTTTTCAAAATTCAATTGCCAATCCTTGTAGAGAATTTATTCAAGTTTTTAAAACCAACCTCAAAATTTCTGTGCGATCATTGGTTGCTGAGATATTGGTAATCAAAGACAAAATGATCTTTTTCATTCAAACATCGATATCTCAGCGAGAAATGCTCGTATCGAGATTTTAAAAAAACGAAATTAAAGCTGAATAAACAAGCTATCCGGTCCATATGAAGGTTGAGTCGAAAAAATTTTCCACGTCCGTAGATTAAAAAAAAAACCAAAAAAATTTCGAAAATTTTTTTTTCGGTGGTTTTCTTATGATTACTCGAAAAATATATTCAAAAAAAAATTTTCAAACTCAGATCCAAAAACTCAACACTTAGAGCTACAATTTGCTTTTTTTTTTTTTTGTTGTACGACCATTTTTGTATAAGTTACAGCCTGTTGAAAATCCCCCAAAAATTTGGATTTTTTTTCTGCTCCCTTAATTTTTGTGAGAAGTGTATACCCCAATAGAAAAGATTAGTTGCTGATCGTTCCTCAACTTTAAACACTGTACTTATACTAGTGTTTTACAAACAGGTAAAATTTAACCAAAACCGTACGTTAGTTAGAAGCTGTCAGTTAAGCCCTATGTGAGTTTAGACCAAATGATTATTTTTTTCTTAAGAGTAGAGAGTCAACTGAGAATAATTTCGTTTGGTAGGAGTCTTTAAGTTATATAGAAGCTGAGACATAAATTGTTAAATATCAGTGAAAAATCGACTTTTTTAAAAATTCAAAAAATTCTCCAGTGCTCAGATTTGATTATATTGGGCCCAAATTTTCAGGATCGTCTCCTTTTAAGGTGTACTTTCGAGGGAAAAATCAGCATCAAAATCGCTAACCTAAGTTCGCACACTTTTGTCGTGAATTAATGGCTCTGCCCATATATGAACATCAAATAATACGGAAGAGACGCATACTTACTAGTCACTATAATTTTATGATAACAATCTTGGTTCCTAGATTTTATGATAGTCCCATGCTTGTAAGACACAGAATTTCGATTTCCATCAACCAGTTCAGTCAAAAAACTTATATAGCCAATTGCAAGTTTTAAAGTATCAACTTTCGAGAGTCTTTTCTCATAAGGTAAAGTCGGTAAATGAGCTCTAAGCCCTTCAAACGCATCATTAATACTCTGCATACGTTTTCGTTCCCTCAAATTAGCTGCATGGCGCTGTTGTATAATGTGAGATGGTCTCTTCATACTTGAGCCCAAATTACCTTCATAAATCAAATTTGGAAGCTTCTGATATCTGCAAGCAATACAAGCAGTATTGATGAATACACTGGTTAAAGCTCCTGAGCATTGAAAACATGGATAGTTATCAAAAAAATTAAAATTGAAGAATTAAGAATTACACAGGTCTACAAAAAAAATTTTTTTGATTGGTACCGCTAATTCTAGGTTATATTTTGGTTAATTAGCCCGCAAGATGTGCGAGGCTGACAAAATCGCGAAGCTACGTTCAGGTTTGTATCGATCGATACAATATCCTGTAACAGTTTTTGATGCTGTCCAATTGGCCCCCTTAAATTAATAAAAATATAAAACAAATAACAATTAAAATAACAAACAATTATAATAACAATTAAAAATGAACACAAATAAAATCAACAACCAAATTAATCTAATGGGTGCCAACAGGTTATTTTCACGGTTTCTGGAACCGGTCCAGAGCTGAGAGCTTATCGTTTAGGGTAGAGAGAGTGGAGGAAGGTGCTGTGAAATGAATAAATCCTTAATTAACAATGGATCCAAAATTTATTAATAACAACAAATTTAACAAGTTTACGTCCACACGATCACACTATAATCACTCAACAATAGCTTATCATTACTGTATTAACAGGACTGGATAACTAAACTAACGAAACTAACTCCATGACGTGTGACAGACTAATTGCCTTGCACAGAGACTAATCGTAGGCAAGAGATCATTAACTCGGCTCACAGGAGTAACGACCTAGTGACTTAACGTAGACCTAGATACTCCTGCAGCTTAACATACTCTGCTACAGGACAACGACCTAGTGATTAAACGTAGACCTAGATGTCCTGTAGCTCACACACATAACCCGTATACACTTTCACACAGACACTACTAATTGACTTTATATTTTTCAATAAATTTATAACAAATTATTTCAAATATTTTAAAGAATAATATTAACGTTAAATCTCAACTTGAAATCTTCAGTCATTAGCTAGCAATTAAATTACGCAATACTTTCAAAACTAATAAATTTAATTTCACCAAAAATCTGAACTTAATTCAACGTATAAAATTGTTCTAAGCCTGAATTTAATATTCAACGTTAAAATAAATTCTTAATAATATTCATCATATAATTCTAACTAAATATTCCTGGATTTAATATCCACGCCGATAAATAATTTATAAATAATTTTCAATAAATTGACAATTTAATTATCTAAATAACTTCCAGAACTTAAGTTCAATTACAATAAACTAACTTAGTAAAATTAATTCAATTCAAGTAAATAATTATATATTAAACTATCTTAATATCAAAATTAATTATCATAAAATTCCTTTAATTTAATCAGTCTTAAATGCGCCGAAATAGTAATAAATAAATTTGCAATAAATAATATTAATTAATAATAATTTAATAATTCTTAGTAAAATATTCAGCAAAAAATAATTAACAAGAATTTGCGTATTTAAAATGGACGCCAAATATTCGTTAGTACTTAGACGTTTTGACCTTGGGTCCGGATTATCTACGTTGTAAAATTTAATTGACGCTTGACTACGATTTGTGAGAAGACACTAAATTTCTCGAAAAATTTACCATTGGTATTTATTTGACTAAATTGTTCAGCATAAAATATACAATTCAAAACCGTTTCTAGATGTTCAATAATTTAACAAATAACCGAGTAAATTAAATTTTAAACAAATAAATTTTCACGAACTTTACACCACAAGGTCTCTGAGTGACGCTCGGGTAAAAATCCCCTTGAGGGCCACTCAGCACTACCTAACGAATATTAACCAAATAAAATTAAATAATTTTTGGATTATTACCAATTAAATAAATAATGAATAATATTAAAAGAGAAGAGGTGAAATGAACCGAGTATAAAACTCGCGGTCCACTTCCCGCCTACGGAGTACTTTTTAGATACCTGAGTAAATTAATGAACGATCGAACTCCTATTAAAACCCTAGTGTTTGTCGGATTCCTCCGGGGATTGGACTGGATTCTTCTCCTTCGTGTCACTGTTCCGGCAGCTAAACCAGTGTGGCCAGATTGTACGATTTTTTTACCCCCACTTTGTAGGACATTCTCATCTGACTACAGTGAAAATTGGTACAAAGTGGGGGTAAAAAAATCTCACGATCTGGCCGCACTGGCCTTAACCACTTCTCTCCTTTGCAATGCACGGTTTAACTATAATAACCCAAAATTATCCCCTCTTACTCGCTACATAGGTCCCGAAGACCGAGACGCGCCAGTGTTGCGTCGAATAGTTATCGATATCCGGCGACTTATCGATATACGGTAATTTTACCCTGTTCCAATCCTAAAAAAAACTATTTTATCATAATTAATGTATTGTAATCAATAAATCTTTTTCTAATCAATAATATTGATATGCCGTCGTCGAGAAGGTGTTGTGTAAATAATCCAAATTTTGCATCATTCTAATATTTTCATAATCCACAGTTTTTCAAATTGATACTTGTAGTGTGAATTATATTACGCACCAAGTACACTAAATTTTTTTCCTTAATATTAACTGTCTTTAGCGTTTTTTGAATCTAAAAAATTTTTTGTACTTGGTTTTTTTTACGATTTAATAGTTTTTTGTAAAAATCGAATTATTATAGTTTGTGACAATAGTTGGACGTGTACTTGGTGCGGCGGCTTACAGTGAAACTGTTTTTTGTGGGATATTTCTTTTTTTGTAAAAAATATATTAAGTGACATAATCAAATATTTTATAAACATTTTAAAATGCCAAGTATGGACTTCTTAAGTAATTCAGCTAATTCTATATTCTTGAATTTTTGTAATAATTTAATTCCAAACGAAATTACTACAATATTTTTACTTTAAATGACGCGCGTGACTGACCAATGTGTCATCTAAAATACAGCGGTATTGATTTTGTAGCTCCACCTACTGTTGTATATTTAAATTTTAAACTTAAACCAACTACTTATGGACACTAAGTTCAATATTTAGTACTAACTACTTAGATGGTAGGATAACAGAATTGAGTGGTGCCAACTTCAAAATCAGAAAATTCGCTCTAAATTTGTAAAATCTCTCGTAGAATCGAAAACAGGCCCAAGCAAAAATTTTCAAACTGGCGATATATTAAATAATTGTTAAGATCCAATAACTTTTGTAATATATGCATAATTTGTAAAAAGAAAATTATTAACAATGGTGTCAAGTGTTAGTGTCTTAGCAATAATAAAAAAATTAAAAAAACGGTTGACCCTGAAGGCCATCCCTGTAACTTCCTGCTAATTCCATACCTAGGCGCTTCAAATTGCACTTATGACGTTTTTGAGCTCTTCGAGCTCAAAAAAACAATTTATGTGTCATTTGGAGCTCTCCAAGCTCGAAGAGATAGCTTTTCTATGCTTTTGAGCTCTTCGAACTCAAAAGTCTTATCAAAATTCGATGAAACACGATTTTTCTAATTTTCAAACTGCAATTACTTTTCAATAAATTAACCGATTTTCACGTGGTAGGCGGCCATTGATGTGGTTTTTTGAGTTCTATAAAAAATTTTGAACAAGAAAATTGATCTGATGAAAAATTTCGGAGTTATTACAAAAAAACACTTTTTTCGATTTTTTTCGACAACGATATCTCACGAACGCTTCAACCGATTCTGACGCTCTATGTGGCGATCGACGCGGATTTTTGAGGTTTAGAGCTGATTAGTTTTTAAAGATGATCAGTTTAGCCAATTCGGAGATATTTAAAAAAAATAAAAAAAAAAAACAACTTTTTTTGTCACTTTTTTTGCAATTTCTCGAAATCTACTGGTCTGAATCGGTTCCAACCTACAGAAAATCTGGGTTCGGTGAAGCCCTCTCGAATGACACCAACCGCGATGAAATCGGTCAAGCCGTTCAAAAGTTACGAGAGGTTTACATACCCACACATACACACACACACACACACACACACACACACACACACACACACACACACACACACACACAGACACACCTCGTGTCGGGCTTGCTGGGTCCCGCATCGGGCGCCTCCCCAGGTGGTGGATAGGGGAATGCCCGGCATATCTGCACGTCAGATGCGTCGGGTACTGAGGAAATATAATACTCGGAGTGGACCAAAACCTAGCAAAAGATGATATGAAAATGCCAGATCAATTTCAAACATCGTTTACGGTGCAGAGGGATGATACCTCAGTGCCGGCGAGAGAAAGCGTGCAAACGGGCCTGAACTCGTCGTTATCAAGCGACCCTTTAAACAGCGGAGTAGACCCCATGGCTCTGCTGTCTAGCAATGCTAGCAAGGTTACAGGGAGTAGGAAATTAGCCCAGATGGCAGAGAACGGACAGCTGAGCAACATTCCTCCAAAAAGTGAAGGACCTTTTGCTCCTGTCACTAATCAAACCTACCGAGGAAGAATCAACTCTGTACCGACCGTTACAAGCCAACAGTCACCAATGGAGAGGCTCAGCATCAAGATCGAAGAGTTAGCCGAGTTTATAAAAGACAAGAAGAATCTTCATCATGAGATTAGAAAATTGGTTACATCTATCACTACAGCATATAGGTTAGCCAACAAATCACCAGGCATGTCGGCCTCAATGATTCAAACAACTCTGCGTCTGACCAAAAAACTACAGCCATCTTTGGTCACTCCTAAAAAATTACCACAGCAAGGAAAGGACAATAACAAGAAGAGGCAGCTGTCCACGCCCAGCCCTTCTTCAATAATCGAGAAGCCACCACAGAAAAAGACAGCCCGAGAGGACGTCTGGACTACAGTGGACCGAAATAGAAAGAAGAAGGAAAAAGGCCATGAAACAGCGGCTCCCCCTAATAAAGCTCAAAACCAGCCAAGTAAGGGTGCCTCTAAGAAACCGAGAAGAAAGAAAACAAGAACTAAGGCTGTTCTTGTCCAACCAATAGACGGCCAAACTTATGCCGATATCCTAAAGGAAATCAAGGCCAAGGTAAGCCCTGTCGAGCTGGGAGTACACATAAAGTCTATTAAAAACACGAAACACGGAGGCATTCTCCTTGAAATAGCTCGAAAGACCGAAGACAGCAAGGCTTTCACCGATGCAGTAAGGTCAGCCACTGCAAACATCGGCACGGTCAAGACGCTAACACCAACAACAACGATCGAGATCCTCGACTTGGACGAAATCTCTACCGAGAGCAAAGTCCGTGAAACACTCAAACGTGAATTCACTGACAGCCTGGAGGTCAAACGGGTAAATTTGACAAAACCCACACCACGAGGAAATCGGGCAGCCTTCTGCAAAGTAGACGAGACCATGGGAATAAGACCCTTGACAAGGCCCATATAATAATCGGTTGGGTGAACTGTCGTATACGCCCAGTTGCAAAAGTAACCCGCTGTTTTAAATGTCTTAGTTTTGGACACCAAACACGCAAGTGTGCGGGACCAAACAGAAGCAGGTGCTTCTACAAATGTGGCGGAGAGAACCACAAGGCCGTAAACTGCACGGAGAAGCCAAAATGCTTCCTTTGTGCTCTAGACAAAGATGCCCAGGATGGACTATGCCATATTTCTGGCACTGGAGCTTGCAGGGCATTCCGCACAGCACTTGCAAGCCAAGAGAGGACAGAAATGACACGCATACTACAAGGCAACCGGAAAAAGAGCGCCTTGGCGCAAAACCTGCTGCGCCAGCGTGTCTTTGGAGATAAAATCGACGTCCGCTTCATCTGCGAGCAATATCTAAACATTGAAGGTAAAACATGGTTCGCAGATGAAACTGGCACCGCAGCAATTTAGATTGTGAACACAAAGAACGTTACCGTCAACAACAGCGGAAGTGGAGCAGGTTTTGTCTGGATTCAAACCCCTACAACCTACTTTATGAGCGTCTATCTCTCACCTTACGGAGGGATTAGTGTGTTCCGACAGAAACTCGCAAATATAGAAGTTACGGTCACTAAGTTCAACGGCGAAGTCATCGTAGCTGGAGACTTCAACGCTCAATCGGCTGAGTAGGGCGCTGCTTTCACCGACACCAAAGGTATCGAGGTCGCTGACGTCGCAGCTAGACTCGACCTCATAGTGCTGAACACTGGGAGCACCATGACCTTTAGAAGACCAGGGTACCAAGAGTCCATCCTCGACATTCTGTTGGCGACTCCAAGGACTGCAAACATGATCGAAAACTGGACTGTTTCTGAAAAATATAGTGGCAGCGACCACCAGTTTTTGACATTCAACGTTGAATTGTCATCTATTTCGGATTCACAACGCGACCTTTCTAAGCGGAAGTGGAATGCCAGAAGGCTTGATCCAGAGGCATTGCGAGCTTCACTTGCACGAAGCTGGTTTATCCGTTAGAACAACCCGACTCCGGATACCTGCAGCGAGATGGAAAAGGCAGTGCTAAATATCATGAAGGAGATTGCTGCCGCATGTGACGCCTCTATGCCGCGGCTGAAAAATAGGAGTTCCTACAGGCCGGCGTACTGGTGGTCAACAGACATAGCAGAACTTCGCAAAAGATGTCATAAGCTACGTCGCCGCTCAACGAGAGCCGCGAAACGCTCCCCAAGCAAGGACTTGTATTCAAAAGAGTACAAGCAGGCCAAAAAGATGCTAAACCGAGCCATTAAAGCAAGAAAAGCGATATTATGAAAACCGATCTGTAATGATCTCGACAAGGACATCTGGGGCAAAGCCTACCAAATTATCACCAAACGACTTGGAAAGGCTTCACCAGAAGCGCCGAAGTCTCGTGCCTTAATGGACAGCATTGTAGCGGTAACTTTTTTTCAAACACCCACCACGGGAGAAGAAATACTACGCTTAAAACAGCGAAGGAACACCCTTCACAACTAAGGAACTACAAGACGCGGCCAAGTCACTCAAAACAGGAAAGGCACTTGGACCTAATGGTATCCCGGCAGCGATGATCAAAATTATAGCCTTGGAATATCCAGACATACTCATGAACACCTACAACGCATGCTTGGCAACTGGCACTTTTTCCGCGGTCTAGAAGCGGCAGAGATTGGTTCTCTTAGACAAAGGAAAGGGAACCCCCATAGCACCGTCGTCGTTTAGACCACTCTGTATGCTAGATATTGCTGGAAAACTGCTCGAAAAGCTCATACAAGGGAGACTTCGCAACGACATCGACCGTGCTGGAGGTTTTGCCACCAACCAACATGGCTTCCGGAAAGGTCGTTCGACAGTCGGAGCGATCGAGAAAGTTATCAAGACAGCAACACAAGCATGGTCTGGTAGCCTCAAAGCTCGTAAAGTATGTCTCCTCCTCACGCTAGATGTCAAAAACGCATTAAACAGCGCAAATTGGAGAGACATTTTAGATGCTCTGGAGCACAAGTTTGACGAAGAGCCAGAGAATCTGGCACTAGTCGACAACTACCTGGACAAAAGAAAGCTAATAGCGGAAACTACGGAAGGTCCATAAGAATACGCCATAACAGCTGGCGTACCGCAAGGCTCAATAATGGGACCCAGGCTGAATTACTGTTTCGGGAAACCATTGACGCCGTCGAGACCTGGCTTGATAAACACCACCTGAAACTCGCCAAGCATAAAACCGAGATGGTTGTTCTGACACGTCAAAAATGGTTCCCAAAACCATTCGCTGTGGACATGGAAGGAACAACACTGACGTCAACAAGGGCCCTGCGCTATATAGGGGTAATGATAGACAAGAAACTATCTTTCCGCGAACACTTTGACAGTGCATGCAAGAAAGCCAGCAAGACGGTGTCTAGCCTAGCAAGTATCATGACCAACACTATGGGACCAAGAACCAAAAAGAGAAGAGTTCTTCTAGAAGTAGTCCACTCGGTACTGCTTTATGGAGCAGAAATATGGGCAGGCATATTGAAACAGAAGACCTACCAACGAAAAATAGCGGCAGTGCAGCGGCAAGGCGCTCTCAGTGTTGCCTGCGCCTATCGAACGGTTTCCGAGGCGGCTATATTGATCATTGCGGGAGCCGCACCCATCGACCTACTCGCGTTTGAGAGAGCGAAACTCTATGACGCTAAAAACAGTGACGAAAACATGAAGGACGCAAGAACAAAGATGAAGGCGGAAACGCAACAAGAGTGGCAGGACCGATGAACATTGGGAGAGACGGGCAGATGGACGGCACGCCTGATCCCAAACATCAACATCTGGCTTTATTGGAAATACGGAGAAACGAACTTTTTCTTGACCCAGCAATTGACGGGTCATGGGTAGTTCAATGCCTAGTTTTTTAAGATAGGACTGCACAGCACACCAACGTGCAAATACTACGCAGACAAAATTGACAACGTCGAGCACATGTCTTCGAGTGTGACCGGTGGAAGGACTACAAAAGCCGTACTGATGAAACTATTGGCACCACGCTCTCCCCTGAGAGCTTAGTAACCTGCATGGTCAAAAAAGAAGATAACTGGTCAGCTGTCGCAGCCTATGCGCAGCGTCTTTTAAAGGAAAAAATCGCAGAAAGAGACTAGTAACTAGGAGCAACCGTCGTGAGACGCAACACGGACTGGATTGAAGTAATGCTAACGCGGTCCCGATCCAGTCTTCCCCGTAACATCTATGGGAAAAGAGAGAGTAGGATGTTTAGACGGTATTGTTGTCAATAATATTGACTTTCGAGTCCGACATACCCAGGACAAACATCTCGTCCTAGTATACGTAAATGTATTTGACCTCCTCTATAAAAAAAAAAAAAAAAAAAAAAAACATACAGACGTACCGACATCATTGCGGAAACATTCGGGGAGGCTTCCTAGGACCTCAAAAAAAAAACACCCACACACACATACATCCATACATACAAACATAGTGACAACATCGCGGTGGTAGTCGGGGAAGCTATGACCTTAAAACGTCGAGATCTGATGAAAACTCAATTTTTACAAAACGGTGTGAAAACAATAACTTCCCGATTTTTGAAAATCTTCGATTTTTTTAGGGGTCTAAAAAGGTGGTGATGTAAAATTAGCGAAATTGAAAAAAAAACACCAAAATTTGTTGCTGTATTGTTGCTAATTAATTGCTAAAAAATTAATTTTTTTGCTCCAACCGATTGCAAAAAATCGGAAATCACGCTAACTTTACATTAAGATAACGTGGAAATTACTGAATGTAGACTGATCGATCAAGCGAATAGGGGTCAATCCGTTGCTAATTCGTTGCTGAAAGATGGTAAGAAAAAAAAAATTAAAAAAAATAAAAATTAATTTTTTTTAATTATGCCAAAATACACACACGCACACACACACACACACACACACACACACACACACACACACACACACACACACACACACACACACACACAATTACCAGCCGAAAAGAAGTTGAAACAGTTAAAATTAATGTCGGTGACCGAGAAATCACAACCTCATATACGATATCTGGGAGTGATGCTTGATGCCCGACTCAACTTCAAGCAGCAAGTGGAACACGTCTGTACGAAAGCGTCAGTAGTGAGAGCTAGTCTCGCACGATTGATGCCGAACGTCGGAGGCCCAAAGCAGAGCAGGAGGCTACTATTGTCATCAGTAGTCACATCGGTGCTCACCTACGGAATATCAATTTGGGCTGACGCACTAGAGGTGCAAGATTCACGGAGAAAAGCTGGACCAATATATCGTATGAGTGCCCTACGAGTTGCAAGCGCCTTTCGAACAATATCAGAGGAAGCAGTGTGTGTCATTTCCGGAATTCTGCCGCTTAGAGTTCTAGCTAAGGAAAGACGGAACCTTTACCAACGAAAGAGGTCAACCACACTAAATGCCGAGGAACTCAGAGCTGAAGAACGGCAGAACAGCATCGCACGATGGCAATCGCAGTGGGACGCCATGACAACAGGGAGATGGACACACCGTCTCATACCAAAAATCGACGTTTGGATAAACCGGAGTCATGGCGAGGTCAATTACTATCTGACGCAGATGTTGTCAGGACATGGATGTTTTCGGACGTATCTTCACCGCTTCAAGCATGATGATTCACCGGAGTGCCCGTCCTGCCCAGGAATCAATGAAGACGCTGAGCACGTTTTCTTTGAGTGCCCACGATTTTACCTACAGCGCGATGAGCTGGAGATGATTCTGAAGAAGAAAATCCAACCAGAGACAATAGTAGAAGCAATGCTGTCATCAGAAGCTGCCTGGAACGCCGCAAACACGTTTGCAACAGAAGTCCTCATAGACTTGCGTTCCATCGAAAGAAAAAGAGCAAATGACAACAACTAGAAGAAAGGTAAAATAATACCTAGTTACCAGAAGGAAGAGCAGTCGCTATATCCTCCCCCCACGAAGTAATGCCTAACGGCGGTTTCCATGAGAGATTAGAGGAAAGAGGAAAGGGGTTTAGGGTTTAGTGGGTAGGGGCGTTAGCGTCGAGTTTTAGTATGACGCTGCGTCGAGTCGCCACATATCCAGGCCAAACAGCTACGCCTAGAATCCGTAAAAAGGATTCCCCCCCTAAGGGGGAAAAAAAAAAAAAAAAAAAACACACACACACACACACACATACACATACACACACACACACACACACACACACACACACACACACACACACACACACACACATACATAGGAAGGGATTTTTCCTCGGAAGTGGAAACAACAACGGCTGGTACTACTTCCTAAAGGGAAAAAGCCACCGGAAGAACCGTCATTTTATAGTCCACTCTGCATGCTGGATACAGCCGGTAAGATACTAGAACGTATAATCCACCAAAGGATAGCAGCAGTTGTCGATCCACTCTTAGCAGACAATCAGTACGGATTTCGGAAAGGACGATCAACCCTGGACGTGATCAACCTGGTTGTCAGTATAGCCAAAGACGCAATCGCCGGTACCAGATGGAAGGGGGGAACGGAGAAATATTGCCTGGTGGCAACTTTAGACATAGAAAATGCCTTCAACTCCGCCAACTGGGATTGCATCATGCAAGCCCTTCAAGAGATGAACGTACCAGGATACCTACGAAGGATAGTCGCTAGCTACTTCACAGATAAAGTTCTGAGATATGACACGAAGAATGGTCCAAAGGAGTATGATGTTACTGGAGGTGTACCGCAGGGTTCTGTTTTCGGTCCACTTCTCTGGAATGTCATGTACAACGGATTGCTGAGACTGAAACTACTAAGAAATGTCAAACTGGTAGCCTACGCGGATGACGTAGCCGTAGTAATCGTCGTTAAGCATCTTGATGAGATAAACCATATGTTCGCTATCACCTTTGAGCGAATTAACCAGTGGATGGACACAGTAAATCTACAACTGGCTAAACAGAAGACCGAGGCTGTACTTATCACTAGCAGAAAAGTGGTGGAAACGATCAATCTAAACGTCGGAGACGAAGAAATCACATCCCAACCATTCATTCGATATCTGGGAGTGATGGTCGATGCCCGACTTAACTTCAAACAACAAGTTGAACACGAGACTGCCAAAGCATCAGCAGTAGTAGCTAACCTTGTACGATTGATGCCCAACATCGGTGGCCCGAAGCAGACAAGGATGTCATTGCTATCATCAGTAGTTACATCGGTCCTCACATATGGTATATCTATTTGGGTCGACGCACTTGAGATCCAAGAATCATGGAGGAAAGCATGTCCAGTTTACCGACTGAGCGCGCTAAAAGTAGCCAGTGCCTTTCGAACTATATCAGAGGAAGCAGTGTTTGTCATTTCCGGAACTTTGCTGCTCAGAGTCCTAGCTGAGGGAAGATGGAACCTTTACTAACGAAAGAGGACAACCACACAAAGTGCCGAGGAACTCAGAGCTAAAGAACGGCAGAACAGCATCGTACGATGGCAATCGCAGTGGGACGCCGCGACAACAGGGAGATGGACACACCGTCTCATACCGAAGATCAACGTTTGGCTAAACCGAAATCATGGCGAGGTCAATTACTATCTGACGCAGTTGTTGTCAGGACATGGATGTTTTCGGACGTATCTTCACCGCTTCAAGCATGATGATTCACCGGAGTGCCCGTCCTGCCCAGGAATCAATGAAGACGCGGAGCACGTTTTCATTGAGTGCCCACGATTTTACCCACAGAGAGATGAGCTGGAGATGATCCTAAAGAAGAAAATCCAACCAGAGACAATAGTAGAAGCAATGTTGTCATCAAGAGCCTCCTAGAACGCCATCAGCACATTTGCAACAGAAGTCCTCATAGACTTGCGTTCCATCAAAAGAAGAAGAGCAAATGACAACAACTAGAAGAAAGGTAAAATAACATCTTAGCTACCAGAAGAAAGAGCAGTAGCTAGATCCTCCCCTCACGAAGTAATGCCTAACGGCGGTTTTCATGAGGGATTAGGGGAAAGAGGAAAAGGGGTTTAGGGTTTAGTGGGTAGGGGCGTTAGTGTCGAGTTTTAGTATGACGCTGCGTCGAGTCGCCACATATTCAGGCCAAACAGCTATGCCTAGAATCCGTAAAAAGGATCCCCCCCCTTAAAACAAAAAAAAAAAAGAAAAAAAAAACACACACACACATACATACATACATACATACAGACATACAGACATCATCGCGGGAATGGTCAGGGAAGCTTCCTAGGACCTTAAAACGTCGAGATCTGATGAAAATTCGATTTTCGAAAAACGGGGTAGAAACAATAACTTCCTTACTTTTGAAAATTTTCTATTTCCTTAGCGGGAAGTTGAAAATATATTTTTAATAGCTAATTTTTGACTGATTTTCGTATATATTTTATATATTTAAAATGTATTTTAAATATATTACAAATATATCTCAAAATATATAAAAAATATTGGTATGATGATATAAACAAGATATCAAAAGTATATTTGAAATATATACAAAATATAATTTTGAAAATATAAAAAACTAATAGATTATTTAGTTCCAAGGGCTCAAAACGGACTGAAACGTAATATTTTTCATATTTTCATAATTATACTTTTTATGTATTTTGAATCTTTTTTTTTTATAAATGTTTTTCAGTTTCAATCATGTATTTTCATACATTCTAAGATATATTTAAAATACATTTAAAATATATTCGGAAATCGGCTGAAAGTTAGCTATGGAAAATATATTTTTCTACATAATTTATATATATTTATATGTATTTTTCATGTAGTTTTTATATATTTTTTCTGCATAAAAAATATTTTTTTTATATTTTATTATGAATTTTTTTTTTTAATTTTTTTCATGGGGGTAGCTGTATAATATTGCAAATCTAATATTTCTATTGCACTTGGATAGTACTTTTAAGATGAAAAATACTACAAAATAATCATTTATGTTATACTTACAGCAAAATCCGGCGTTGCTCGGGTGAAAATACATACTTTGGTATAAAAATGGTATCAAAAATTTATAAGGATACATTTTTTAACATAGATATTATAGATATCTATTATGATATTGTGAGACTTTCCAGATCAAAAATTCCAAAACTTTCTAGAACTTTCTTAAACATTCTATATCGATTATAATAGTTTGCACTCATTCGAGAAATTTCTAAATCATTCCAGATATTTGTAGAACATTCTAGATCAATTATAACCGTCTTACACATTTTGGAACTTTCTAGACCATTCCAGAAATTTGGAGATCTTTTCAGAAGTTCTTATGCATTAGAAAAAGACAGAAATATATGTTTTAACATTTTCGCCACCCACAACCACCCACTTCCACCCATCGCAACCGAAATCCCTTACCACCACCTCCCCTGTAAGAACTGCCAGAGTTGAATGACGGGGCCTTGCCTGGCCCAGTACTGGGCAACTAAGCTTGGCGCACCGATATTGGCCCATGTTGGGCCAAGACTGGGTAATCAGCCTTGGCCAACCCAATGATTACCCGAGCCTGGGCTAAGACTAGGAAACCAAGCCTTGGATGGCCCAATGATTACCCGAGCCTGCGCCAAAGCTGAAAAGTCTAGCTATGGCCGTTGAATGGCAACCCATACTTGATACAGAATTGGGTAATCTAGCCTTGGCCATTCAATGAGAAATCCAAAGTTAATTAATCATTAAACAATAGAGTTTTAAACAGTAAATGTTTATTATTTAACGAATATTTGTTAGCAAATGCTAAAATTGAAATTTTATTACAGTCAAATCGCGTTATGAGTTCGGCTTGTTTTCTTTGATTTTTAACCAGACTCGCGTTAATAAGAGATAGACACAAGGAGGGCTCATAAAGCAACTCGACTGTATTTAACCAAAATAATTGCATGTCGTCAAATTTGATGTGGTCTTAAAAAAATTAAAATATAATAATTTAAAGTTAAATTTTTAATATTGATAATTGGATTTTGCGCCTCTTCCTCTGATCACTAGTAGTACCCCTACTTACTACAATTTGTGCCACAAGTTTAAAGTATATAAAAAAACTTTTTTCATCGTCGCGAACCTAGCACCGCGCCCAGCCAACCTCATTCGTTTTATTGCGCAGAGCGTATACACAAGTTAAAGTTTTCAACGTGCGTAATAAATAATTAAGAAAATTTTTTCGAGATCAGAAAAATGGATCGAAGAAGATCCGACAGAGACTATGACTATGAAAGAATCAGAAGACGCATTTTATGTCTTGAAAGAGAATTAGATAATTATAGAAGTTCTCGAAACCGAAAACTTAAGTATAACCTAGAATTACAAAAAATTATGAGAAATTAATAAATGTTACAAATAAGTACACAGATGATTCGGAATAATGCGAATCATAATTATCAAGAGATAATTGTGTATTTATTGAGACACGAGTCTTAATATATGCATTAATAAGGTTAGCTTGGACACGAGTCCGTAAGCGACTGTACTTAACCCAGTTGATGCACAAGAGTCTAATGTCGAGACTACGAATTTGATAAATCAGACGAGAGTTAAGATTTATAAAACATAGAATAACATGACTATTAACAAAATAATAATAAGAATTGTTATTTCTTAATTTTGTTCTTAGGTCGTTCGCATAGTAGATCAAGAGACAACTATTACAGAAGCAGGTCCTCGAGCTATTTAGAATGGCGAAGTCGATCAAGAGATCGTTTTTTACGTGGGCGATCGAGGGACTATTATTCACGTGCACGATCACGAGATCATCATGTACGTAGAATACCACGTAATCGTTATTCACGAGTAAGATCACGAGATCGTTTTTCGCGCACTAGATTAAGAAATCGTAGTACGCGTACTTATTCAAGAGAAAAAGAAATGTGAGAATATTTAAGCTCTCGCAGCCGATCTAGGAGTAAGCAATCGTCTCATCATTCAAGAGAATGAGGCTCAGAGAACCAAGCAGACAACCAAGATTCCACTCAACTAGGTAATGATCTGCCTAAACAGAACGCAGGATTTGGAAAACACTCTGATCCAGTTTTAGATTCTGGTAAAGAAAAAGAGGGGGGGGGGCAGAATAGCCAGACAACCGTGGCAGCTCAGTCAACACAGCTGGATGAGTCGATTTTGAAAGCAATTGGAAAACGTTTAGATCCAGACAACGCAACAGGACTACCAATTGAACAAGAGATTGCGCTGCGCTGGACAGAAATTCTGAAGAAAGGCTTGTCCACAGAAGAAAAGCTGGAACTTTTGAAAAAATTTCCTACTCCGGAGAATTGTAAATCAATAAGCCCCACAAAATTAAACCCTGAAATAAAAGCATCACTCCCGGAGGGTGCAGTCAGTTGAGATGCTCAAATGGTTAAGAAACAGACAAAATTATCTGTATGTCTCACGGCTTTAGGCCGAGCTATCACATCTTTAATTTCAGCGGAAGAAGTTAATAAATTAGTGGTATTAGAGTTAGTGAGTGACGCTTGTAGAGTACTCTCAGTGGTTCAAAGAGAGGAATCTCTTACGAGAAAAGCTCCGATCCTCACAAACTTGAACTCTAGCTTGAAAGAAACCTTGAACACAACGACGATTGGAGAAATGTTGTTCGGAAAAGAACTCGAAGGTCAAATAACAATCGCTAAGACGTTGGAGCGTACAAGCAAAGAACTGAAAAGTTCAGACAAAACCTCGAAATCAGAAAAAAACGGCCAGCACCCATCCCGTGCTGTGACAACAGCATCAAAGATACAGACCAAACCGGACGGGCAGAGACGATGATGGAATCTGAGGAACATGTACCCGAAGAGCACGTATCAGAAGAATGCATACCAGAGACCGAATGCAAGCACGAGCTCGACCCGCAGCCGCCATCTTTTAAGGAAACAATAAATGTAAGTAAACCTGCAGGTAGACTTAGTCTGTTTAAAGACATCTGGACTTCAATCACCAGTGATCCTATTGTTTTAACATGGATATCAGGCTATGGGATACCTTTTAGCCAGTTACCTCGACAAAATATTACTCCGACAGAGTCCAAGTGGTCTTTGGAAGAACTCCGGGAAATTCCAGGGCTCATCTCGAAATTACTCATGAAAGGAGTAACTACGGAATGTCAACACGTCGAAGGTGAATTTATCTCGTCAATTTTTCTAGTCCCGAAACCAGATAAATCATATCGCTTAATCTTAAACTTGAAAGGCTTAAAAAGTTTTATTGAAACTCAGCACTTTAAGTTAGAGGACCTTCGAACGGCGCGAGATTTAATTTTTGTATCATGTCGAATGGCTACGGTTGACCTCAAGGATGCCTATTATTTAATATCGATTAAAGAAAGTAGTAGAAAATATTTAAGATTTTTATTCGGTGACAGACTTTATGAGTTTACGTGTATGCCTTTTGGACTCAATACAGCACCTTATGTCTTCACAAAAATTATGAGAGTTGTAGTATCTATATTAAGAAAGAAGGGATTTTTGTCAGTCGTATACTTAGATGATTTACTATTGATTGGAAAGTCTAATGGAGATTGTTTAAAAAATGTTTCAACAACTTGTGAGTTATTGAAAAATTAGGCTTCATAATCAATAAAAACAAGAGTAGTCTTATGCCAGAAACTAATAAAAAATTTTTAGGCTTTGTTCTAGACTCAGAAAGAATGTTACTGTCATTGCCACCAGAAAAAAGGTCTGACATAAGCAAAAAATGTGAGCCGTCACGGGACGCCTGGCAGATATGAAACATCGACATTATTTTGTAAAAGTAATATGCAGAAAAGAACAGATTGTGATACGAACTAAATATGTCATAATGATAAAATAAAATATTACGATTTTTTTTCCAGATAACGATGACTATTTATTGAATAAACATTTATTTTCATTAAATACAAAAATTTATTAATTTATTTCAAATCGTGACTATTTAATTCGTTTAATCAGTGACTTCGGTAATTGTTATATTCGATGTTGCCTCTGAGACGGTATTACTGTGACAATTGGTAGATGGTAACTGAAGTATGTTACAAAAGTATTGGACATAACATTATCAAGATATCTAATAAATACAGCATCTATTGTTGTACGGTATCTGGTGGTAGGTTCTCTTGGATTGTTATTAATTTGCAATTGAAATTCTTCTTGGAAGAACGTAATTAATGGCGTTGATTCATCTTTTGCAAAATTAATATTGAAATCCCCAGCTAAAATCAATGGTAGTTTGTCTTTATTGGTTTTGAAAGTTATTTAACCTTTGTGACTGTACGGAAATAATCTCTTGTGTAGAAATTAAATGATGTCATTTATTTATTTATTAGGAGAAATGTACACAACAATCATCATCAATTCACTTCCATCTTCTAGTTTAACGTGTGAAGCACATATATTGCCAATAGATGTTTGGGAGACATGAACTTCTGTAGCATTTTGAATTACTAAATCCATGTTGAATGTAGTAATAAGTAAAGTATTATTATTTTTATAAATGGCAACTCCAGCGGCTCTAACATTTTGTCTCTTAAATTTAGCTATACAATGAAAATTAAGTAAGTCAACTGATTCATCTGCAGGAAGCCATGTTTCAGTTAGTAATAAAAAGTTACTCCTTTGACAAATAGAATCTTGTAAATCAGTAGTATGTTTTCTGAGACTTTGGCAGTTTAAAGTATAAATGGTTAATTTATTTCTGGAGTTTATAAATTCAGTGATCAGTCCTTGCAATGTAGTAAGTTTGTTTAGAGATAATCTTATAAATTCTTGCTGTAAACTTGAAACTGATGGAGCTACTCTTCTTCCATGATAAAATCTTAAATTATCCTGACTGTTACATATAAACAACCCTTCAAGACTTGTTACTCGTGTTAAAGCTACGTAAAGTAATGAAATAGAATGACTTTTACTATACTTATAGACCACATCGTCGTATGTACCTCCTTGAGAGCTTAAATAAAAATTAGTATATTCTGGTACTATTAGATTAATAAAATCTTACATAACATTAATAGTATGTCTTGTGTATAACTGATCTTGGTGATGTCCAGTTTCAATAATAATATTTTGTGACCCCTGTAATGATTGTTGGGTTCAGAAATATTTATAAAAAATATGTTATTAAAATATACAGAAAAATTTAAATTAGCTTCAATATATTAGTAAACTCAAGAATCTTAGCTAGTTATTTCAATATATTACTAAAGATCGTAAATTATAAATATCAATAATGAATGTTTCACTATAAATTCCACTATGATTAGAAAAATTAATTAATTTTTCAATGTTCATATTAATAACAAATAAGAAAAACATTCATGCGCTGCATGCCATCAGCTGATTTTCAAATATAATTCTGTCAGTCTTAATAAATTTACTCTCTAAGCAATTGTTTTAATGCATCAATTTCAATAAAAATGAAATTAAAATTAATAATTTAGTTTAAAAACATTATATGCAATGAAATTCATGTGAATTTTAATCTACCAAGAGAGTAGATTTTACATTTGATGGCGCTAAAAACACACCAAATCTACGCGTGCTTAATGCACAGATAAATGCATACTTTAATTATAAAAATATAATTAACTTACTGATGACTTGATAGTGTGTCATAGTGTGATTTTGCTTTCTTTGCAGGAGGCTGATCACTTTCACTCTCTAAATTATCACGGTCAGACATTTAATTATCAGAAAAATTATTTGTTTTTAAGTAAAACACAGGTTATGTGTACTGTAGTAAACAACATGGTATACACTAGGGAGTATACACTATAGGTATCGGAGCTCAGTGTAACGAGAAAGATGGCTTAACGCCGGATCGAGTGGGAGAGAATCGCACAGTCGATTGCGCATGGCGACGCATCGCCACACCGTACACACTACTGCATATAGACTGTATATATACCATCATATAGCGTGGCGACGCGTCGCCACGGCATGCGTTGCCACGCCAGAAATCGGTTTTACGTGCGGCTATAGATGTTTCACATCAAAAATTAAATAAATTTTCTCACTTAAAAAGCTGCCAGATCAGAGATTTGGCTTCTTTTATTGGTTCTCTGGGTGCATGCTGTCCAGTAGTCCGATACGGTTGGGTTTACATGAAAAATTTTGAAAGAAAAAAATTTTTAGCATTGGAACGCATAGTCGGTAATTTTGATGTAAAGATAGAGATTCTAAAACTCTTAGGAGATGGCTTCCAGTGGTGGAAAAAATCGATTATGACGGCAACAAGCCCAATCAATAACTTCGAGTTTAAAATCGAGATTTACTCTGATGCTTCCCTGTCAGGCTAAGGTGCTTCTTCTGGTGGGAAAAAAGCCCATTGTTTTTTGAGTTTAGAGAAGAAGAAAAATCAAATAAATTATCTCGAATTACTCGCAGCCTTCTTAGCTTTGAAGTCATTCGTCAAAGAGTGTCGTAATTGTAATATATTTCTTAGGATCAATAATACCTCCGCCACATCATACATTAATCGTATGGGAGGGATTCGATACTAGAACTTAAATAACCTTACCAAGGATATATGGCAGCAGTGCGAGCAACGAAAATTATGGAACTTTACTTCGTACATCCGATCAGCAGACAATTATAAAGCAGATTTTGGATCCAGGAGACATGAACCTGAGACTGAGTTTTCGCTCTCAGATTCAGCTTTTCAAAAACTCTGCCATAAATTTGACACTCGAATAATTGATCTTTTCGCAAGTCACTCAAATACTAAGTGTAATAGATATTATTCGTGGAAAAACGATCCAGAAGCTGAGGCAATTGACGCGTTCACGGGAAATTGGTCAGATGATTTTTTCTATAAAAAATTTCATAGAAAATTAAAAAAAAACAACGCTAATATTAACAAGAACGCTTGTGATAATTGCTCATATATAGAATAAAGTTCTTATTATTGCCTTCAAATCCTGAATAACAGTAAAAAAATATTAAAATCGACTTGAGATAAGAAGATAGGTGTATGCATCTCAAAAAATTGCACTTATATGTTTCAGTTCTTCGAGCTCAAAAATGGAATTTATGTGTTATTTTGAGCTCTCCGAGCTCAAAAGTCTAATAAAAGTTTTATAGAACACTATTGTTTGAATTTTCAAACCACAATAACTTTTAGATGAATTAACCGATTTTCACGTGGTTGACGGCATTTCGGCTGCCGATTGGCCTTTTTTTCTTTAGTTCACAATATCCCTCGAACGAATCGACCGATTTTGACTAGCTTGGCAGCGATCGACGTGGTTTTCTATGTTAAGAGCTGATAAGTTCTTAAAAATGATCGGTAAAACCGTTTTAAAGTTAGTCCAAAAAAACGACATTTGAAAAAAACTAGAATTTAAATTTGCGCACGCAAGTGCGCGCCTGACCGTAGACTTTGCATATATTTTCATGCTTATGATATATTCGACCAATCACGTTACGAATAGTTTGATGCCACATACATTTCATCTCTTTTTTATTATGGGATGTTTTTTGTAGTTTTCTTGAAATATCTTAAAATCTACACGGAAAGATTAGAACCTGACTGGTTCATGTTTTGCACCCGACTCACTCATGTGCGGTGCCAGACTGGTAATCATGCCTGGATTCTGGTGCAGCACCCGACTGAGTCTGGTGCAGAACACGAGTGAGTCATGTGCGCACACGACTCAGTCTAGTGTGCACACGAGACTTTTTGGTGCGCACATGACTCAATCTGGTGTAAACTAATTTTTCGTCCAGTTTTTCTTGCACATGACTGAGTCTGGTGCAGAACACGAACCAGTCGGGTTCTAATCTTTCGGTGTACCGGTCCGAATCAGTCCAAATTGCAATAAAAATATAAGTTTAGTTAAGTTCTGTCGAATAGCGCTCTAATCTGTCGAGCCACGATCAAAGCTGTCGTGCCGTTCGAAAAAAATAGGCGGGTTATATACTCACACACACACACACACACACACACACACACACACACACACACACACACACACACACACACACACTCGGGGCAGAAGAGATACTGCTACCGGGCGCGTCTCCCCGAGCGGATGGGAGAACGCTCGCTGTCCTTGGATGACACTTAATCTCTTAGTTGATGAGGTACAGCGGGTAGGAGCCAAGCAAAATAACCAAACAAAATACGCTCCCGTGGACAAAACTCCCCTTTAATGGGTTGGTCGCACTAACTGACCTAACAAGACGATCGTTCTCTGCTGTGACCCACTGGGAGTGACCGGAACCTCGTGTCGTAGTTTCCGACGATGCAGGCCACGGCTGATGTGAGCTTGCTCTGCCGAGGTGTAAGTTGCAGCAGTGGATCAGGAGCCAGCCACTTCGGGCCTTGATCAGGAAGTACGCAGTGAGTGTTAGAGATCGGAATCTTCACCGCTCCGAGCGCGTCTAGTCCGTCCGTGTATTCCGGGGCTGGCTAAGTGTCGGCTAGGCCTCAGGGAACTGGGGTAGGAGTACTATCTCCGAGGGTACACCCGTTCCTAGTTATGACAACCCGCTCCACTCCGTACGATGTGCTGGTGAATTTAAAAGTATGAGTAAAATTCAGGAAAACAACAATAGTGAAAACGGGCCTCATGCCCAACAAGCAGCGATTGAAGCAAGCGCTGAAATGAAGCGGTCGCAAGCGTTTGAACGCCTTAAAAAGCTGACCAGTGAGCTAAATGACTTCATCCAATCTAAGGTCAATATCCACAAGGAGATTAAGACCAAGACGACCAGCGTAGCCAATGCCCTCCAGAGATTCAAGAAACTTGATGAAGAATGGTGTTTAACAGTACGACGCACTTCTCGCACTACACCGGAGAGAAGCATTCAAGCAACTATCGTCAATGAAGAAGCAATGGACACTGGAGCCGAAGGTGACGGTGAATCAGTCGCGGAAGACAGAATCAGAACTAGCAGCAAGTCAACTAAGAGAAAAGATCGATCTTCTCCCGACCCAACGATCTGCCAAGTTGTGAAGAAAAAGGACCTGAAACCAAGCCCTCCGAAAAACACGGCAGTGCAGAACGCCGGAAAAAGAGGTGACTGAATGGCAGAAGGTCCAATCCAAGAAGGAGAAGAAGGAGCAAGCGAGAGAGCGGTTACCAAAACAACCGGAGAACAAATCTCGGCCGGAGTCTAAGCGGGAGAAACCGCGAAAATTCACCAAACCAGATGCCTTAATTATTCGACCCGTTGAGAAGGCGAAATATGCCGAGATACTGCGTCGGATTAAAAAGATGTCCCACCAGATCAGACCCGTGACGTCGTTGACAAGGTTCAAAAGACGAATGATGGGAATATGCTCATTACGCTTTCCAGAAAGACCGCAGACAAAGGACAAGCTTTGCTGAAGACCATCAAGAGCATCCTTAAAGAAGAAGCGCAAGTCATCTGTAAAGGCCCAGAGGAACAGCTTGAAATCCGGGACATTGACGACGAAACAACTAAAGACGATGTCCGGAAGGCCTTACAAGAGGCAGCTGGAAATGACTACGAAATACCTGAAGATGTCATTAAAATTCGTCCGGCCTACAGAGGTACTCAAACTGCTTCGGTACGATTGCCAGCAGCAATAGTGCAGAAGATACTTGGAAAGACAGGCAAAATAAGGATTGGCTGGGTAAATTGCCGTGTCAGAGCAATTAAGACACCATTACGATGCTATAAGTGCTGGCACTTTGGGCACACTACTGCTCAATGTAAAAGCGAAGTCGACCGATCTGGGCTTTGCATCAAATGTGGGCAAACAGGTCATCAAGCTGCTCAATGCCAAAATAAAGTGAAATGTGCGTTATGTGCGGAAAACCTGGCTCTCAGGACACTGCTCACCGTTCTGGTTCTGGCCGATGTCCAGTCTTCCAAGAAGCACTCCAGAAGCTGACAAATAAACGAACATGAGGATACTGCAGCTTAACATCAATCACTGCGAAGCTGCGCATGACCTGCTTATGCAGACAGTACGGGAATTAAAGCTCGACGTTGTGCTTTTATCGGAGCCATATAAACATTTAGCTGGACAACCTTGGGAGACGGATATCACCACGAAAGCTGTGATCTGGGCTTGTGGTAAGCTCCCTTTCCAGAGTGTAGCTACCAATGGCAGCGCTGGCTTTGTAGCAGCATCAGTAGATGGCATCCGTTTTACAGCTGCTACGCACCACCTAGCCTCTCAATTGCTGAGTTTACTGACTTCTTGGATCGACTGACCGAGGACGCGAAGCAACATCATCCAGTGGCGATAGCCGGGGACTTTAACGCCTGGGCAGTGGACTGGGGCAGTAAGCAGACTAATGCACGAGGAAGAGAGCTGCTAGAAGCTCTTTCTACACTAGATGTAGTCTTGCTCAACAGTGGTGACACGCCGACCCACACCAAAGGTGACGCAAGCTCGATTGTAGACGTCACTTTTATCAGTACCAGCCTTGCTAAAGGTAACACTAACTGGAAGGTACTGGACATCTACACTGCCAGTGACCATCATGCGATACTCTGGGAAACGTCAAACGACCAGAACCTCCGGTGGCCTATCAAGCAATTTAACACCGTCGGTTGGAAGGTGAAATCTCTTGACCCAGAAGTATTGCTAATAGCCCTCGATAGTGATCCGATAGAGACTGGATGTGCAGAAGAACATACTAAGGCTCTGATGATGCGAGTAACACAAGCTTGTGATGCCAGTATGCCTCGCAAACGTGTTATGAATTCAAGACCTGCGGTACACTGGTGGAATGATCATATCAGCAACCTCCGTAAAGAGTGTCATCGAAAGAGAAGAATATCACAGCGTGGCTATCAACGACCTTACTCTGCAGTGCTGATCGCAGAGTACAAATAAGCTCGTCGTGAACTTAATAAGGCCATAAAAGAGAGCAAAAGAAGATGCTGGAAAGAGCTCATATACGAGGTCGACAAAGACGTGTGGGGTCGGCCGTATAAGGTGGTCATGACGCACCTGAAGAAACAACAAATGCCGTCACCTACGTGTCCCCAACTCCTTCAGAAAATCGTCACTGCGCTGTTTCCACAGCAACACAGTCTCACTTATCAGTCAACGCAAGATGAACTGGACGACATTCCACCTGTCACTGAAGAAGAATTGTTGGAGGCCTGTAATCGGGTAGGAAATAATAAAGCGCCGGGATTGGACGGAATCCCTAATATAGCCTTGAAAACCATCATAAAGGCAGCACCAACATTATTTCTAGACGCTTACAACGCATGCCTCAAGGAGGCGACTTTTCCTCGTAAGTGGAAACAGCAACGGTTAGTACTTTTACCTAAAGGAAAGAAACCGCCAGAAGAACCGTCATCTTACCGACCACTCTGCATGCTAGATACGGCGGGTAAGATATTTGAGCGTATCATCCATCAGCGAATAGATGCAGTAGTCGACCCACTCTTGGCAGACAACCAGTATGGATTCCGGAAAGGACGATCAACCCTGGACGCGATCAACCTGGTTGTTAATACGGCCAAAGAGGCAATCGCAGGAACTAGATGGAAGGGTGGAACGAAGAAGTACTGCCTGGTGGCTGCCTTGGACATCAAAAATGCTTTCAATTCCGCTAATTGGGACTGCATCATGCAAGCTCTCGACGAGAAGAACGTGCCAACATATCTTCGCAGACTAGTGATCAGCTATTTTACAGATAGAGTGCTGAAATACGATACAAAGAATGGTCCAAAAGAGTATGATATAACCGGTGGTGTGCCACAGGGCTCTGTTCTTGGTCCACTTCTGTGGAATATCATGTATGACGGGCTCCTGAGACTGAAGCTTCCAAGATGTGTCAAACTGGTAGCGTATGCGGATTATGTTGCCGCAGTGATCGTCGCCAAACACCTCGACGAGATTCAACATCTGTTTGACATCACTTTTGAGAAGATCAACCAGTGGATGGATACAGTGAACCTACAACTGGCCAAGCAGAAGACCGAAGCAGTGCTTATTACCAGCCGAAAAGAAGTTGAAACAATTAAGATTAATGTCGGTGACCGAGAAATCACATCACAACCATTTATCCGTTATCTGGGAGTGATGCTGGATGCACGACTCAACTTCAAACAGCAGGTGGAACATGTCAGTGCCAAAGCGTCAGTAGTGAGGGCTAGTCTCGCACGGCTGATGCCTAACATCGGAGGCCCAATGCAGAGCAGGAGGCTACTATTGTCATCAGTAGTCACATCAGTGCTCACTTACGGAATATCCATTTGGGCTGATGCACTGGAAACCCAAGAATCATGGAGAAAAGCTGGACCAATATACCGACAGAGTGCCCTACGAGTAGCTAGTGCCTTCCGCACTCTATCAGAAGAAGCAGTGTGCGTCATTGCTGGAACCCTACCTCTTAGAGTTCTAGCAGAGGAAAGACGGGCCCTTTACCAACGAAAAAGGTCAACTGCACTGAGCCCGGAAGAACTTAGAATTGAAGAACGGCAAAGAGCATAGGCCGATGGCAACTACAATGGGATGCTGCAGAGAAGGGTAGGTGGACGCACCGTCTCATACCTCGGGTCGACATTTGGCTTAACCGGAATCACGGTGAGGTCAATTACTATCTTACGCAGATGTTGTCGGGACATGGGTGTTTTCGAGAGTATCTACACCGCTTTAAGCACGATGACTCTTCGGAGTGCCCGTCCTGCCCAGGAGCTGCTAAAGACGCGGAGCACGTCTTCTTTGTATGTCCTCGTTTCGATCCACAGCGTGAAGAACTGGAGAGGATCCTGAACCAGAGAATGCAACCAGATTCACTAGTAGAAGCAATGTTGTCATCAGAAGCTGCCTGGAACGCTACCAACACGTTTGCAACAGAAGTCCTTAAAGACTTGCGTTCCACCGAAAGAAAAAGAGCAAATAGCAGAAGATAGAAGGAAGATAGTTAACACCTTAGCCACCAGAAGGAAGAGCAGTAGCTAGATCCTCCCTTCACGAAGTAATGCCTGACGGCGGTTTCCATGAGGGATTAGAGGAAAGAAGGAAAAGGGGTTTAGGGTTTAGTGGGTAGGGGCGTTAGTGTCGAATTAGTATGACGCTGCGTCGAGTCGCCACATATCCAGGCCAAACAGCTATGCCTAGAATCCGTAAAAAGGATTCCCTACAAAACACACACACACACACACACACACACAATCACACACACACACACACACACACACACACACACACACATACACTTGCGGCAGAGGAGAAACTGCTACCAGGCGCGTCTCTCCATAACGGATGGGAGAACGCTCGCTGTCCTTGGATGACACTAGGTCTCTTAGTTGATGAGGTACAGAGGGTAGGAGCCAAATAAAATACACTCCAGTGAACAAAACTCCCCCCCCCTTTTAATAGGTTGGTCACACTTACTGACATAGCAAGACGATCGTTCCCTGCTGTAACTCACTAGGAGTGTCCGGAATCCGTGTCGATTATTTCCGACGATGCGGGCTACGGCTGATGTGAGCTTGCTCAGCCGAGGTGTAAGTTGCAGTAGCGGATCAGGAGCCAGCCACTTTGGGCCTTGATCAGGAAGTACGCAGTGAGTGTTAGAGATCGGAATCTTCACCGCCCCGAACGAGTCTAGTCCGTCCGTGTATTCCGGGACTGGCTAAGTGTCAGCTAGGCCTCAGGGAACTGGAGTAAGAGTACTATCGTTAAGGGTACACCCGTTTCTAGTTATGACAACCCGCTCCACTCTGTACGATGCGCTGGTAAATCAAAAAGTATGAGTAATTTACAGGAAATAAACAAGAGTGGAAACAAGCTTCATGCCCAATAAGCAGCGATTGAAGCAAGCGCTGAAATGAAGAGAACACAAGCGCTGGAGCGCCTAGAAAAGCTGACCATTGAGCTGCAAGAGTTTGTCCAAACTAAGGTCAATATCCACAAGGAGATAAAGACCAAGACAACCGGTGTAGTCAATGCTCTTGGAAGATTCAAGAAACTGGACGAGGAATGGCAGTCACCACGACGACGCATTCAAACTGAAGTTGAGACGGAAGAAGCAATGGACACTGGAGCTGACGGTGACGGCGAATCTGCTGCTGAGGACAAGGTTGAAACTGACACAAGGCCTGGACAGAGAAAGGACCGAAATTCGCGAGAGCCAACCGACAAAGTCACAAAGAAGAAGGACTTGAAAAAAAGCCCTCTCCAATGACTGGCAGATCAGGGCGACAAACCTAAGAAGGCGACTGATTGGGAAAAAGTACAGTCTAAGAAGGAGAAGAGAAAGCTAGCTAGAGAGCAACTCTCAAAGCAGCCGCCGAAGGAGCCCAGGCCAAAGCCTAAGCGGAAAAAACCACGCAAATGGATCAGACCTAACGCACTGATCATCCGCCCGGCCGAGAAAACAAAGTTTGCCAAGATTCTGCGTCGCATCAAGCAGGACGTCCCAGGTGAACAGGTACGTTCAACGGTAAATAAGATCAACAAGACCAGAAGTGGCGACTTGTTGATTAAGATTTCGAGGAAGAGCACTGACAAAGGACAAGCCCTCCAAAAGACGATCGCAGACATCCTTAAGGAAGAGGCCAAAGTGATCTGCAAAAGACCACAGGAGACCATTAAGATCAGAGATGTCGATGATGACACGACGAAAGAGCATATTCAGACCGCTCTAAAGAGGTAAACTGGAGAAAATTGTGAAATCCCACTAGAGGCAATCAAGATCCGTAAAGCCTTTAGGGGTACGCAGACAGCCACAGTGTCACTACCAGCAGCTGCAGCAAAAAAATTACTAGAGGGAAAGTGCAAAATAAAGATCGACTGGGTCCATTGCCGAATGAGAGCAACGAAGAGACCCGTACAATGCTTCAAATGCTGGCACTTTGGGCACTTCGGATCTCAGTGCAAAAGCGAAGTCGACCGGTCTAAGCACTGCATAAGGTGCGGAAAAGAAGGACACAAAATTGCTGATTGTAAAAATCCAGCTAAATGTGTACTGTGTGTTGAACAGCACGGCGTAGAAAAGGCGGCTCACCATGCAGGAAAGAACAGATGCCCCGTCTTCCAAGAAGTACTCCAGAAGATAACAAAGCCAAGAACATGAAGATATTGCAGCTCAACCTCAATTATTGTGAGGCTGCGCATGATCTGCTTATGCAAGCTGTGCGCGAATTAGAGGCAGACGTAGCACTTATAAGTGAGCCTTATAGACACCTGAGTAACCAACCTTGGAAATCCGACAGCACTAACAAAGCCGTAATCTGGTCCTGCGGTAAATGTCCTTTTCAGAGAACAGTCAACAATAAAGAAACCGGCTTCGTAGCAGCATGGGTAGATGGCCTCCGCTTCTACAGTTGCGATGCACCACCTAGTCTCTCTAATAAACAGTTTGAAGACTTACTTGATCGGCTAACTGAGGACGCAAGAAAACACTTTCCCGTAGCAATAGCTGGTGACTCACTAGTGGAAACAATGTTGTCATCAGAAGCTGCCTGGAACGCTATCAACGCGTTTGCAACAGAAGCCTCAAAGAATTGCGTTCCACCGAAAGAAGAAGAGCAAATATCAGAAGATAGAAAGAAGGTAGTTAACACCATAGCCACCAGCAGGGAGAGAAGTAGCTAGTTCCTCCCCTCATGAAGTAATGCCTGACGGCGGTTCCCTTAAGGGATTGGAGGAAAAAAAAAAGGGGGTTTAGGGTTTAGTGAGTAGAGGCATTAGCGTCAAGTTTTAGTATGACGCTACGTCGAGTCTTCACATATCCAGGTGAAACAGCTATGCCTGGGATCCGCAAAAAGGATTCCCCCCCTCTGAAAAAAAAAAAAAAAAAAAACACACACACACACACACGGACAGACATAGTGACAACCTCGCGGGAGTGGTCAGGAAAGCTTCCTATGACCTTCAAACGTCAAGATCTGATGAAAACTCGATTTTCGCAAAACGGGGTGACTAAAATATTTTCCTGATTTTCAAAAATCTTCGATTTTTTTTAGCGAAAAGTTAAAAATTTCTTTTGATAGTCGGTTATAAGAATAATGCTGTTCGATTTTTAAAACACTAGTCGAACATCAGTTGATTTCGATCTCCGAGACAAATGAAAATGTGTTTAATATGAAAAGTGATTATTAATAATAATATTTGAATCTTGTAACAGGGCGATTTGCCCTTGATCGATAAAATCGATCACACGCGGTAATAATTCGACACAGCACTGGTGTCTCGGTCTTCGGGACCCGACTAGACCCGACTAGAGTTAAGAGAGAGGGGGAATTTTGGGGTTTCTTCGCTAGTAAAGTACTAGCGGAAAAACAGAAGTAGTTAGGTGTTCAACTAAGTGGCCTCGCCAAGGAGCAGGAAGCAACCAAGGAGAGAAGTCACGCACAATCCAGAGTTTTCTTCAGCGAGAAATAAAATTTGCTAAGGTATTCTAACTTTTATTTCCTTGATGAGCCAAGGGGGGTTTACACCCGGCTCAATTTCCAAACTACTTCTCATTAATTAATTAATGGTAATTCAATTCGTTTTATATTTCGTTAATAATAATTAATTGTTTAATCTGCTAGCTTTGAGAACAATTCCTCCAGGGGATTGTTACACCCGAGGAACGTTCCAGACCTCCAGGGTTTAGGTCGTGAGTATCTAAAATATTAATCCAGCTGGTTAATAATAATTAACACCTTGATTGGCTTTAATAAATTCATTTTTTATTAATAAATTATTAATATAATTTCTGAACATCGAGAAATATTCAGTCAGCAACTCACGATTTGGTCAAGCATCAGTACCCGAGGTCAAGCTAACTACGCAGTAACGGCGTCCATTTTGAGCGCGCAAATTCCTTAAGAATTTCGTGACGCACTAAATTTATAAAATAAATACCTAGATTTTTTTATAATTTTTATAAATTGAATTACCACTTAATTAATTATTTTACTGATTTATATCTGATTATTTATTGAAAATTACTTAATTTATTACTTGGAACAATTTTATTACTGGAAATCAATTTGTTAAGAAACTGCGACGCATTTCGAATTTTAAGACCGTGGATAAAATTTTGAAATTATATTCTTTACACCGAGATAAATTATTTATTAACTAGTCGACAATTTAATTTATCGGAAAATAATTATCCTACGTATTATAAATTATCGAGAATTAATTTATTAAACTTCGTCGCAGATAAGACTAAAACACCCGCAGAAAACAAGAGACACGTAAACTTTACGTCGAATAAAATAATAATTAATTATCTAATTTAATGGCCAAATTCTGCTAGGGGAGTCTTATATAAAATTGTCCTATGAAAGTCGCCAATAATTTATTGTTATCAGTATTCCGGTAAAAGCATTTGTGAAAATTATACATAATTTAGTATTGTTGTTCCGGAAAAATTATTTACAAAACTATTTAATTGTGTGGATTAAGTCCGAGTAAAATTTAGTTAAAACTACAAAAGAATATTCTGAGAATTTAGTTAATGCGTAGAGATAAGCTCGTGTTAAAATTGGAAGGAAAAGTAGCGTCGGTTCAAGCCGGAATATTTAAGAAGTAAAATTTGTTAAATTGTGAAAATAAATTACGATTTTATTACGAGTTAATGACTGAATTATTTTAGAAAAATTAACGTTGTAAAATTTTGGAGTAATTTTGTAATCCAGAAAATAAAAGTAAAGTAGAGTCAGTGTGTGTGAGACGCGTGGGATATGTGTGTGGAGATTGTGCGGGTTAAGAGTGTGCGATTGTACGGGTTCTCTGCTTGTTGATGGTTTGCCGAATAGAGCAATTCGTACAGTCCTAGAAGCCGTTGTATAGTCGCCAAGTGGGGTACAACGGTAGTAAGATAGAAACTGCAGTATAGTCGCTCCATATGAGGGTACTGTGGGATTAAGAATTTTCTTGGACGACCCCTACTTGTTGATGGTTTGCCGAGTAGGGTAATCAAATCTTAGTGCGACGTTTTCTACTTGTTGATGGTTTGCCGAGTGGAAGACTAGCGTTAAGTCGGAGTAGCCGGTTTTAGCCCGAAATCCTCCAGTAGTTGTAAGTGAAGTAGTTGTAAGTGAGTACGTGCAAGGGCACGAGTTGTGAATTAGTTTTATTTTGTTGTTAAATAAATTTTGGATCCGTTGTTAAATAAAGATTTAATTATTTACAGATCACCTTCCTCCACTCTCTCTCTTTCCTTGTAGATTAATAAGCTCAGCTCTGGCATCCGGTTCCAGGAACCGAGAAAATAACCCTGGTGGCGCCCTGAATCAGCATTAGAGTCATTTGTTGTTAATTAGTTGTTTTGTTTAATTTTTGTCAGGGGCCTTAAGCACGGGAAATAAACCACTCGTTACACTGGCGCCCAACTTTTGAAAAACCCCAAAGAGAGAGAAGGAAGGCCTGAAAATAAATAGGTTTTTATTTAATTAATGTTAATTAAAGAAAAAAATCAGTCATTAGCTAAAAAATTTTTAGTTTAAAAAAATACTTAAGTCTGAAAAAGTTTTTACTTGAGTCTATTTAATTATATTTGAAATTTCTTTCTCTTAATTCCAAAAATTAGGAAATTAAAATTTATTTTAAACCGGAAGTGTCATTTTACCCAATAGCTGGTGCTTACTACGACACACAGCTATTCAGGGGATTAAAAATATTATCTACAACAAAAAAAAAAATACCCAGTGACTTGCACTAGCATTGTCTATGTGAAGTAGCCACTCAGGGGATTATAGATAATAATAATAATAATTACAAATTAAAACTCGGAAAAACCAAAACATTTTTGTCTACGTAGTAAATTTGAGAACACAACGCTACCGAAGCTAGTGACGCGCTCACTTCGGACAACTTCGTTCATCATCGTACGTTTGGCGCGAGAAGACTCTCGAACAAAACTATACACGCTGCTACTGAAGCGGGTGACGGAGTCGCTTCTGTCTACTTCGGACAACTCCGTTCGGCATCGTTAGTTGACGCGTATAGTGACAACGCTAATACTGAAGTGTTCTCTACTTACTATATAATTTAATCCGCTTATAAAATTTTTCTTTTATTTCTTTTCGCTAAAATAAAATAATTTGGAAATTTAATATTTTACAAAAATAATACTCAAGTATTTTTCTTGAATTTCACTTTTGAGAGTCATTTTTGAAATTTTAAATTTTATTTTATAATTAAATTTTGAAATTCATTTTTACAAAAATTTATTTGATTTTTGCGCAAATTTAATTTTAAAAAACTTATTCCTGTTTTCAAATTATTTTCAAATTTTTTTCTTTTTCCTTCCGGAGATTTTAATTTATCTTTACTGAAAATTTTGTTTTCTCGAAATTCGTTTTCAAATCTTTTCTTCAGAAATTCAAACTTATTGGGGAATTTATTTTCGAACATTATTATCTTGAAACCTAATTTTGAAAATCTTTTCGGAATTGTTTTTTTTGAAATTTAATCTTCGGAAATTCATTTTTCCGAAATTTATTCCGAAATTTATTTTGAGATTTTATTTTGAAATTTTAATTTTGAAAATTTATTTTTAAGATTTAATTCTCGGAAGATTAATTATTTCTCAAAATTTTTCTGGAAGGTATTCTAAGAAAATTTTATTTCGAAATTTTGTTTGAAAATTTATTTTGAAGAATTATTCTCGGAGTTTTATTTATTTTTCAAAATTTTTCTGAAAAATATTTATTTTTAAAATTTATTTTGAAAAATATATTTCGAAGGATTATTATTTTAGCTTTTCGCTGAAATTATACTTTTCCGAAAATTCAAAAAGGAAACTCATTTCGAGAATTAATTTTCGAAAATTCACTGGTTTTGAAATCCAACTTGATTTACTTGAGGATTATTTTATTTTTGAAATTTATTTTGCATTTATAATTTAAAAATTTATATATTTCATTTTTATTTTTTCTAAAATTTTATTTTGCGAATTTTGACAAAATTCTTTGGTGTCAAATAAGTTAATTATAAATAGTTAAAAAAAAAAAAAAAAAAAAAAAAAAAAAAAAAAAATTTAACATGATTCCGCCGACTGGACCCAGAACAAGGTCTCAAGGACTCCTGGCAGAGCCAGAAATTGAAGCTCGTCGAGTTTCTTTTGGTAGAGGCCGTGGTACGTTGTCATCTAGTACCATAGTGGATCCCGGAACCAACGTTGGACAAAGACCTTTGGGGGAGCGTACTCAAACACCCAGGTCAGGTGTAATGCCTGTACTTCCGGGGGAGTCGACTCAATTAAACCCGGGTCTCAACCAACAAAGACCTTTGGGGGAGCGTTCTCAAATACCCAGGTCAAGCGTAATGCCTGTACCTCCGGGGGAGACGACTCAACTACACCCAGGTCAGAATCAACTAAGCTCTGCTGGATTGACTCAAATACCCAGGTCAAGTATAATGCCTGTACCTCAGGGGGAGTCAACACAGCTGAACACGGGCCTCAGTCAACATAGGTTCACGGGATACACACGTCAGGTCCAAGACAATCAACGAATTTCTATTGGTATAAATCCTGGTACCAGTGGTACGACATCTGCCCCTGTAAACTCACATACGTCCAGATACAGTAATTTGTTCACGAGAATCACAAATACACCAACTCCAGCTGGTTCCTCAGACGCTTCGTTACATTTTGGAGAAGTTGCGGACCGAATGAACGATATCATGGACGATATGGACCAAAAACATATCCTGGCTCCAACATAGACTACGAGGAGATCCAGAAGCATCTAATAGACCTCCTGCTGAACTCTTTGGTGTCGAGGAAGCATTAAGAGAGAGAGAAGCACGGGAACAAGAACTACGCGATAATCTACGACGTGAACAAAACCAACGAGAACGTCTTGAACGAATACAACAACAACAAGAGCAAGAAATACGCCAGTTGCGAGAACGTGAACAACTAGCACGTCAGGTTTACACAGGAGCAACGTATACTGGAATAAATTCCAGCTCTCCTATTCTCCAAGATGATTATAACCAGAATACTCGTCCTGTGAATATGACACAACGTCCACCGACGAATACTGTCATAGACCAAGGAGTTGATTTCAGAGACGATGATCAACTAGGGCGTTACCGGGGGTATATACCCAGTAACACCTATATAAATGTACCACAAGCTAATTACTCAGATAATTTGTATGACAACTACCAATCGAGAGTACCTGGAGGAGTTAACACGAGACAGAACACCGTCAATAGGTGGAGTCAAGTTGCCTACAACCGCTGGAGGGAAATTAAAGATAGTATCCAGATGTCTGGCATCTGTTTCCCTCGATCAGGAGTCACTGCAAACGACTTTGTGAACTCGTTGGAGGCAAGATCCAGACGAGAAGAATGGAACGACAAGGAGTTATTGAAGGTGATCACCCTCACACTAAAGGAGACACCAGCCAGTTGGGTGGACGCGAATTACAGTAGATGGGAAAATTTTGCTCAGTTTAAGAGAGAATTTCTAAAAACTTTCGGCAGCGCGACAACTGATCACCAGATGATCATGGACATTAGCCAAATGAAGATGACGCCGGAGGAAAATCCCACCGAATTTGTCTTGAAGGTCCAACAAAAATACCGAGCAATGGAAATTCCTCCACCAATCCAAGAACAGGTAAACTGTATTCGAAACAATTTGATTGACGAGCTGAGAATCATGGTATTTTCAAGACAGGTCTCGACGTATGAGGACCTGCTGAACGTGTTACACGAGGCAGCCAGGTGTACCAAAGGCACGAGCAACAAAACACAGGCTGTTAATCAGCCTAAGAACTCAGAGAAACCTCGCTTTGGAGCAATCCAACAGCCAACTGAGGACATGGAAATTCTGGAAGAATATGTCGAGCTTCCTGAGTTCAATGCCATGCAACTGAACTCAGGAGAATACGACAACCGTTACGGAGTATACAGACGTACTAACAACCAGTTTCCAACGACTAGACAATTTGTCCGTCGAGGTTTTTATCCGAGGCAACAACAGCCTGTTGCTCAACCGGGTAGCCAACAAACACCAGGACAAAATTATCAGCCTACAACATCCAACATAAAACCACCAGGACAGTTTCCTGCTCCTCAACAACAGCAGCAAACATTCGTACAACCTTTAAATGTACCGGTGCAAAACGTAGGCCAATTTTACGATTTCAATTACCTACGTGGACCTAAACCATGCCACAATTGTGGTGTAATTGGTCACACGTTTGATGTTTGTCCAGGCCCCAGAAGGGAGGTCTGTAATGTATGTTACAAGATTGGACATTCTAGAAAAAATTGCCCTCTATTTGTACCGATTAATAATCAAAATAAGTCAGGACCAGTCATCACAGAAATTTTTGAAGAAGATACTAGTCAACAAATTCAAAAAAACGCAGAGAGGTAGCACGTGAGTTTCCCGCGTGCTTACCAGAACAGAATACCTCACAGGGAAACAATTTAAATAATTCTGAAATTGATACCCGTCTGGATAAACCCTCTTGTGGGCCAGAAAGGGGCAAAGCGAACAATATGTTTGTTTTAGACAATTGTAAAATAGACACCCGTCTGGATAAACCCACTGTTGGGCCAGAAAGGGATGAAACAGACAATATGCTTGTTTCAGATAACATTGAATATAATACCCGTCTGGATAAACCCACTGTTGGGCCAGGAAGGGGTAAATCAACCAATCTGTTTGATTCTGACACTGAAGACAATATACAAGAAAAACATCAGGTCACACCACCTTGTTCAGAGGAGGTGCTGAGAATAATAACACTATTAGAAAATCCTCCATCGGATTTATCTGACGATTTTCTCAATTCTCGTATATTTGCCTTAGAACAACATTCTAGTGAAAACTCAGAGCCAGAACAAGCATCAGACTCTGAGTGGGAAGATGAAGTCGAAACACTTTGTGAACCAACAGTATCTCAACCAGCAGTTACTACAAACACGAATAAGCCATCACAAGCTTCGTTTTTGCCTCATAGTTTACAAGACAATCCTCTAAACGCGTCTTTCATCCGCAAGCTAGCTTCTAGACGTATTTTCAAGCCCGGAAACGGGTCACCACCGGAAAAAACGTCAAGAATACCCATATCCGTATGGATATTTGGGGTGAGGCTAAATGGGATCCTGGATACAGGCAGTGAGAGGTCTTACATCAATGAAAAGGTGTATGAGGACATCAAACATCTAGCTGCTGGTGAGCTACAAGACGATCAGACCAAGAAAGGAGTGCTTCTTGCTAATCATTCTACTTGTAAAAGTAGAGGTGGAGCCCCTTTCATAATTCAAATCGGATCTGTCGCTGGAGAACAATACCTGAGTGTTTTACCCGACCTAGGTTATTCCTTGGTCCTGGGGATGGACTTCGCGACTAGATTTGAGGTTCAAATCGACTGCAAGAACTGCACGTGGAAATTTTCGGATTCTCCAGAAGTCTTTTTATTTCAACCTATCAACTGTCATGAGAAGTCAGCACAATTATGTGCTATGTCTGAACTTCAAGAGACAAAATTAAAAGAATTTCTGGAGGCTGAGTTGGGGAGATTTGGTGAAGTGTCAAATCTAGGAGCAACAGAAATTATTCAACATGAAATTGTTTTAAAACCAGGAACACAACCGGTACGAATTAAACCATATCGTAGAAGCCCAGTTGTGAACGAGGAGTTGAATAAACAGATTGATGAGCTCCTAGAGAAAAAATTCATTCGCCCGAGCTTCAGTGTCTGGTCATGTTCACCATTAATGGTCTCAAAACCAAATAACAAGTGGAGATTCTGCATAGACTATCGTCCAGTCAACAAAGTGACGATTCCACCTGCACATCCACTGCCGAACATGCTCAGAATACTGAGTGCTCTTCATGGCGCCACCTTCATCTCGACAATGGATTTAAAGGAGGCATTTCATCAAATCCTCATGTCACCCGATTCAGTTCCATTAACAGCATTCTCCGTGGAGGGTAGAGGCCAATTCGAGTGGTTACGTATGCCATACGGACTCGTGGGAGCTCCAAGTACTTTTCAAAAAGCTATGGATCACATAAAAACGCGTTTTTGCCAAATATTGGTCCAAAGAGAGCTTCCACTAAAATGGGCCGAACAAGTTTTCGCTTACCTCGATGACTGGATCGCGATAAGTGAAACTTTTGATGAACATCTAAAAGTCCTGGCGCTTCTTTTTGAAGTATTCCGCGAATTCGGCCTCCTAATCAACCCGGAGAAGTGCAAGTTCTGCAGAAACGAAGTGAGATTTTTGGGGTTCGTTGTAAACGAAACTGGGTTATATCCAGATCCAGAAAGAATCTCACCAGTCGTTAATTTTCCCACTCCAACAAATAAAAAACAATTACGAAGTTTTCTGGGCCTCGTTAACTGGTACCATCGCCACCTCCAGAATGTTGCGAAGGCTCAAGGTCCTTTAAACAAATTGACAGGTGCAAATTCGGAGTGGAGATGGGGTCCAGAGGAGGAAAAGTCGTTCCAGTTGCTTAAACAGTCTCTCGTTGATGCTCAGCCCTTGTCAATTCCTAAACCCGACTGGACGTATGTATTATACACCGATGCATGCGATACCGGTCTTGGGGCGTTTCTAGTTCAAAAGGAACCCGGAACAGACAAAGAACATTTAATTATTTGTCTCAGCCGTCAGCTCCGTGGTGCAGAAACTAGATACACGACTACAGAAAAGGAGTGCTTAGCTGTAGTCTGGGCGGTGAGGAAGCTGAGATGCTATCTCGAAGGTGCTCCGTTCACGGTGGTCACAGATCACGCATCTCTGTTGTGGCTGCACTCACTGAAAGAGCCGAACGGACGCCTGGCGAGATGGGCAGTCGAGCTGTTTTCTCACCAAGTTACCATCAAGCATCAACGAGGCACGACTAACGAGGGCCCAGACGCTCTTTCTCGGCTATATGAAGATGATTCTCCAGAAGATTGGATGGAAATTAAAGACAGATTGCAGACAGCTAGATTTGTCCACATTCAAACATCGAATTGGTATGACATTAAGTTTAATAATGTCAGGAAACATCCAAAAAATTTTCCAGATTGGAAAATCCTGGAGGATCGTCTTTATTATAGAAGACCCGATCCCCTTAAGGAGATCCTGGGTGACGAGGAAGAGTGGAAAAAGGTACTGAGAGACCATGAAGTACCGGAAACATTGAGAAGAAATCATGAAGAACCAGATGCGGGTCATCTGGGTCGGGATAAAATGTACGAGCGCATAAGAACGAAATTCTACTGGCCAGGCATGTCAAAGGACGTCGAAGACTTCGTACAAGCCTGTGGAATTTGCAAACAGGTTAAATACAAACAAACGTCCTCGAAAGCTCCACTACAAACTAGACAACCAATAAAACCGTGGGCGGTAGTGGCAGCTGACGTCACAGGCCCCTTTACAAGATCAAAACGGGGAAACTGTTACGTTTTAGTTGTCCAGGACCTCTACACCCGGTTTTCGGTTTTCTTTCCTCTACGACAAAACAAGGGTACTTTTGTACTGCAGTGTTTTAAAGGGCTGTTCACACTTTGGGGGTACCCACTATTCCTGGTAACAGATAACGGTAAAGAATTCATCAACACTGTAGTACAGGATTACTTGCGTGAAGTCGGGGTGAAGTTTTCTCCAATAGCTGTATCACACCCTCAGGCTAATCCAGTAGAGCGCATCAATCGCACATTGAAACCAATGATGAGAGCTTTCATCAATAAAGACCAGAAGGAGTGGGATGAGCACTTGGGCGAGTTTCAACTGGCTTATAACAGTGCCTTCCACTCCTCCCTAAATCTGTCGCCGTATTATTTATTTCATGGACAAGAACCACGACAGGCAGATCAATTGTCTCATCTGGAGCTAGATGACATTGAATTCAATAATCCAGAATGGGCCAAAAGAGTACAGCGTCTTGATGAGCTCAGACATAAAATCGAATCGGTCATGAGAAAAGAAAACGAGCGACAAGAGAAGTACCACGGTACCGATCTGAAGATCCCGGAGGTGTCGGTCGGTGATAAGGTCTTTTATCCCAATCGTAAACTGAGTAATAAAGCGGCGGGGTACAGCGCGAGTCTGGGGGTTAAATATTTAGGGCCTGCGTTTATTTCTAAGATAATTAGTCCGCTAATCGTAGAATTAAAAAATGAGCGCGGAAAACTGTTAGGCCAGCACTATATACCCGACTTGAAGCTGCCGCGTCGTAGCGATCGATTGGCAAATAAGAAGTAACTTGGAAATAATTACAATTCTGAAAAATAAAAAAAAAAAAAATTAATGGCTGGGAATTTTGGTACTAATTAAATTAATTTTCAGAGTGATGTGGAAAATTTCCAAAGAAGTAAAGACCCAGAGAGAAGCGGCAGCGACACCTAGGACATCTGCATTGTCAAGACTAGGGCCGTTGGTGCCTAGCTACTTCCCAGTCCCGGCAGCGATTACACCCTCGGTCCTTGACCGATTGGGGGCTCCGGGAGTTGGTAGCAATAGGCCAAAGGAAACTGATGAGGAAAAAGACTCGGCTACAGGCCGAGTGAGGTCCAGGAGAGCAAATCGACGCCATGGAAGGGGCAACCAGGTCTGTACCGAGATCTCGAAATGGTGTGGGCTCAACGGGAACCAGAACAGGTTGAACAGACGTAGAGCTAGGTTCAACTTGCTACTGACTGATCCGACGACCTCAAAGAACACTCTCAGGAGAGCGTGGAGGAGGGCCCTCACAGAGGACGAGAAGAAAAAATTCAAGGAACCGAGACCTCTGGAGCTTTTGACATTTGGAGTCTGGGCTGCTCGTAAACAGATAGGGTCGGAGACGTCTCTTACACCAGTCCGGGTCTCCATCCCTCTCACGTCTTTAAAGACACCACCACCTGTATCTACTCCAGGGCTCGGACCACCATCCTCAACGCTAAGACCACCTTTAGCAGTATCAGGACCCTCGTCCAAGCCTGACATACCATCGAGACCCAGAACAGAGGTCCCAGGTGATGGCAATACACCCGGACACTTCAGTAACGTATCCAAGGGGGCCATCCCTCGTCGACCACCTGCGAAGCCGAATAAACCTACGACGTCGACCACGTTCGTGAAAACCAGGGTCTTCACGACGTTCCAGCCACTAGCCGCTACGCCCAGGAGAAGCTCTGTCTTTCCGGCAACCGTTCCAGCCTGCACAACACCTGCGGCAAGCGTCGAGCCCGTGCCTTTGGAAGCGGAGGGGGCTGCAGCACTCCCTACCGGGAGCCAACACGCTGCTGATACTCAGGAAGCCTCAACATCTACGTTTAAAGTTCCTGAGTGTCCACCCCATCTGTCGCCAGCCTTCGCCGCTTACCGGGCGAGTCTATATAAGGAGGCACTGGAACGGGCTGCCCAGACGGGAATTGTGGAGTCCGGCATACCCTTGGCTAAGAAGATGCCCGAGCTAGATCCGTCCACGGCCCTTGTCCGCCGAAAGAATAAGAAGAAGAAGAGGAAGAAAGGCGAGCTGAGAGGGCCCAATTGGGCAGCGATGGAGTACTGCGGGGGCCATGCACCTCTCATCTCCGAGGACTCCGGGATCGGGGGCGAGGATAGCGATGACGACATCCTGGAATTGGACCACGACGAGGAGTTGTAATCTGTAGCCTGGACCGAATAAAACTATACTTACTTTTGTAAAATCTTTCATAATCTTATTTCATGTACCTCTTGGGGTTTTGAAAATCGAGACCCCCAGTGTTGGTCTGGCGGGGAGGAGTGTAACAGGGCGATTTGCCCTTGATCGATAAAATCGATCACACGCGGTAATAATTCGACACAGCACTGGTGTCTCGGTCTTCGGGACCCGACTAGACCCGACTAGAGTTAAGAGAGAGGGGGAATTTTGGGGTTTCTTCGCTAGTAAAGTACTAGCGGAAAAACAGAAGTAGTTAGGTGTTCAACTAAGTGGCCTCGCCAAGGAGCAGGAAGCAACCAAGGAGAGAAGTCACGCACAATCCAGAGTTTTCTTCAGCGAGAAATAAAATTTGCTAAGGTATTCTAACTTTTATTTCCTTGATGAGCCAAGGGGGGTTTACACCCGGCTCAATTTCCAAACTACTTCTCATTAATTAATTAATGGTAATTCAATTCGTTTTATATTTCGTTAATAATAATTAATTGTTTAATCTGCTAGCTTTGAGAACAATTCCTCCAGGGGATTGTTACACCCGAGGAACGTTCCAGACCTCCAGGGTTTAGGTCGTGAGTATCTAAAATATTAATTCAGCTGGTTAATAATAATTAACACCTTGATTGGCTTTAATAAATTCATTTTTTTATTAATAAATTATTAATATAATTTCTGAACATCGAGAAATATTCAGTCAGCAACTCACGATTTGGTCAAGCATCAGTACCCGAGGTCAAGCTAACTACGCAGTAACGGCGTCCATTTTGAGCGCGCAAATTCCTTAAGAATTTCGTGACGCACTAAATTTATAAAATAAATACCTAGATTTTTTTATAATTTTTATAAATTGAATTACCACTTAATTAATTATTTTACTGATTTATATCTGATTATTTATTGAAAATTACTTAATTTATTACTTGGAACAATTTTATTACTGGAAATCAATTTGTTAAGAAACTGCGACGCATTTCGAATTTTAAGACCGTGGATAAAATTTTGAAATTATATTCTTTACACCGAGATAAATTATTTATTAACTAGTCGACAATTTAATTTATCGGAAAATAATTATCCTACGTATTATAAATTACCGAGAATTAATTTATTAAACTTCGTCGCAGATAAGACTAAAACACCCGCAGAAAAACGAGAGACACGTAAACTTTACGTCGAATAAAATAATAATTAATTATCTAATTTAATGGCCAAATTCTGCTAGGGGAGTCTTATATAAAATTGTCCTATGAAAGTCGCCAATAATTTATCGTTATCAGTATTCCGGTAAAAGCAATTGTGAAAATTATACATAATTTAGTATTGTTGTTCCGAAAAATTATCTACAAAACTATTTAATTGTGTGGATTAAGTCCGAGTAAAATTTAGTTAAAACTACAAAAGAATATTCTGAGAATTTAGTTAATGCGTAGAGATAAGCTCGTGTTAAAATTGGAAGGAAAAGTAGCGTCGGTTCAAGCCGGAATATTTAAGAAGTAAAATTTGTTAAATTGTGAAAATAAATTACGATTTTATTACGAGTTAATGACTGAATTATTTTAGAAAAATTAACGTTGTAAAATTTTGGAGTAATTTTGTAATCCAGAAAATAAAAGTAAAGTAGAGTCAGTGTGTGTGAGACGCGTGGGATATGTGTGTGGAGATTGTGCGGGTTAAGAGTGTGCGATTGTACGGGTTCTCTGCTTGTTGATGGTTTGCCGAATAGAGCAATTCGTACAGTCCTAGAAGCCGTTGTATAGTCGCCAAGTGGGGTACAACGGTAGTAAGATAGAAACTGCAGTATAGTCGCTCCATATGAGGGTACTGTGGGATTAAGAATTTTCTTGGACGACCCCTACTTGTTGATGGTTTGCCGAGTAGGGTAATCAAATCTTAGTGCGACGTTTTCTACTTGTTGATGGTTTGCCGAGTGGAAGACTAGCGTTAAGTCGGAGTAGCCGGTTTTAGCCCGAAATCCTCCAGTAGTTGTAAGTGAAGTAGTTGTAAGTGAGTACGTGCAAGGGCACGAGTTGTGAATTAGTTTTATTTTGTTGTTAAATAAATTTTGGATCCGTTGTTAAATAAAGATTTAATTATTTACAGATCACCTTCCTCCACTCTCTCTCTTTCCTTGTAGATTAATAAGCTCAGCTCTGGCATCCGGTTCCAGGAACCGAGAAAATAACCCTGGTGGCGCCCTGAATCAGCATTAGAGTCATTTGTTGTTAATTAGTTGTTTTGTTTAATTTTTGTCAGGGGCCTTAAGCACGGGAAATAAACCACCCGTTACAATCTTCTTAGAATAAATTATATCTATAAATAAGTGTAAAAAAAATATTAATTATAAGAATTTGATTTTTTAAATACTCCAACAGGCTTAACAATAATTAATTGATTAATTAATGCACAATTAATTAGTCGTTATGTTTTTTATTTCATCATGAGTAAACTTAAAATAATAAGACGGTAACAATTATTTGTTATAAATTATTAATTTTATTAGTTAAAAAAAAGTCGAATTCAGTGTTCGAAAAATTGAACACTGTAGACAATAGGTTGAATGAGGAAAATTCATGAATTACCAGCTAGGCTCTTCAAAGGGTGAAAAAAATATCGAAAAATTATAGAAACAGAGAATTTTTACCATAGTTTTTCCGCGGAAAAATCATCAGTTAAGCTAGCGTGGCCGGTTTTTTTGTAAACCGATCTCCAACTTCTCTATACTTCCGGTTTTTATTTTGTTGCTGACTTTTTCTGATAAAACAAGCTGCACCATGACAAGCAACAAAGTTTTACTATAGTTTTTTGCGGATAAGTCTAAAGCTAAGCTGGCGTGGATATTATTTATTTTGGCAAATTAAAAAAAATCCAATTTTTATTTTTTAAAATTTTTTTCTTCTTAGTATAGCATCTTTTAGCAACAAATTAGCAACAAATTAACCCCTATTCGCATGATCGATCAGTCCACATTCAGTGATTTCCGCGCTATCTTAATGTAAAGTTAGCGTGATTGCCGATTTTTTGCGATCGGTTGGAGCAAAAACATTACTTTTTTAGCAACTAATTAGCAACAAAAAAAAAAACAAATTCCGATTTTTTTTTTCAATTTCGTTTATTTTACATCGCCATCTTTTTAGACCCTTTTCTTAGGAGGAAGTTAAAAAAAATCCTGGAATCTTACAAAAATTCATAAAAAGTGTTTTTTTTTTCGATAATGTCAAAAAAAATAGTGACTGAAACCTTATTCAAAATATTTTTTACTAGCATAATAAATAGAATATGAGGGAAGTGGATAATAAATGATGTAAGTCATTATACCAATTATTAGTTCAGCGACGTTTCGGTTATATATTTGATCTCCATCAAGCATCTATAACTAAATCAAAACAGCACATGTCAAACTTAATAGTACATAACAACTACATAACTGTTTACAAATATCAGTATATTTACTTTAATATACACTGTTAATAATATTTGTAAAATTACAATCATTTTACAAAACAAATGTTGGGTAAAATTACAAATCGATGTTTACTACTGCGATGTTATAAAATAAATTTGGTAATTTTTCAAAAGATGTCAGGAAACTTAGTCGGATGTATTGTAATTTTACGATTTTCATGTAAAAATCCTAATTGTATTATAATTTTACGAAACTGTTTGTGAAATTTCAATAAATAAATAAATCTTTGAGATTTACAAACATTGTTTGTAATTTGGTTCATTAGAAATTTTTGTAAAATCACAAAACAAAGTGGTAATAGAAATTACAATGGAGACTTAAAAAATTCAGTAACTTTATTTGTAACATTCAAATTTTAGTTGTGAAATTAAATCGTAAATTTTAATTTCACCCACAATTATTATTTTTTATAATACGTATGGTAATTTTACAAAACTTTTTGCTGAATTACTATGAAAACACCTCATATTTGCGAACATTGTTTGTAATTACATTTACTATATTCTTTTTGCTATAGCAATTTTATATAATATACGAAGGGCCTTTTTTATCTCAATTTTATGCATAATTAAATATTTTCCCATAATTCAAAAAATAAAAAAAATCATAATAATTGAATATCTTTCTCTATCACTATACAGTATAACGTTTGAGATATGTGTTATATAAAACAAACAATAAAAATTAGTTTTAAATACTCCCAGTTGGGATTTTGTTATAAGTCATTGCCTTATGTTTTTTGAAATATTTTTTAAATTTATAATTGCAACGTGGCCAGTTGGCTCACATTAGGTAAAAGCCAATTTACCACCTGATTCTAAACGTTTACTGATAACATGTAAGTCAGATTTGAAATTAGACAATAATTGCTAATAGTACGAGAATTATTTGAGAGTGGCGCTAGAACGTACCCCCACTTCTCAATGCTAATTAATGTACGCGGAAGCCGCGTGCAGGCAGTCTTTGTTCAACCTTCATAATGTATACTTCTGTAATTGATATATTTGTTAAAATATGAATAATTATTTCTACCGTGTTACAACGCAATGTTTGGTATTTTATTAATTTACACCGTTTATTAAATAATAACAGCATTTTAATCTACAATAGTACGATACGACTCCGATTATCAGTTATCAAGGAGTATGTCGTACATTAATTAAATAATACGACGCATATACAAGATAAATTAGCTTGGCATGTCGTGTACTCAAGAGGTCTCGAGTAATCAGCCATTTTGTTGAGGAAAGCGTCGTTTTCATTGTTCAAGGAAGATCCTGGTTTGTCGGTCACCTCGATTATTTGTCTGTTCCTGACCCAGTAACCGGCCCAGCTACAGCCACGAGGAATCTACCACCGCTGAACAACGTTAAAGCACACCGAAGTAGTAGTAGTACCTGTTGTAAGTCAGGTGGTATATTGGTAAGAATTGGACGCGGTATTGAACTTACTTTGAGCTGTATTTTTCAATATTTGTACTTGACGACCATTTAGCTCTATTTTTCCATACTAAGCGATCAGCGGAGCAGTACGCGGCAAAGATTGGTTTTGTGTCGGAGCTAAATCTATCTTTCAACGAGTATCGCCACCCACGAATTGCCCTAGACCATATTCCTAACGCGAATTAAATCAATGTAGCTATTTGTAGCTTTGAAAGCTATTGGCTTGGTCCGCCGTAAAATCTAAAGCTACAGGTATCTGGAGCAGCATCGACTCTTATGAGCTACGGCTTCGAGTTGGTTACACTCCGGGTGTAACGAGTGTGTCTTTTCGGTCCAGTTCGTAATTAATTATTAAATTAAAATTTAGATAATTTTCATTTTATAATAAAATTTATTTCACTCTACGAACAGTCGAGACCAGCCACGTTACATAATTAAATATGTTTTGAGGTCTTAGGAAGCTTCCCTGAATGTTTTCGCGATGATGTCCGTATGTCTGTATGTGTGTGTGTGTTTTTTTTTTTTTTTTTTTTTTTTTTTTTGAGGGGGAATCCTTTTTGCGGATTCCCTGTATATGTGAAGACTCGACGCAGCGTCATACTAAAACTCGACGCTAACGCGCCTACTCACTAAACCCTAAACACCTTTTCTTCTTTCCTCTAATCCCTCATGGGAACCGTCGTCAGGCATTACTTCGTGAGGGGAGGAACTAGCTACTGCTCTTCCTTCTAGTGGCTAAAGTGTTAACTACCTTCCTTCTATCTTCTGATATTTGCACTTCTTCTTTCGGTGGAACGCAAGTCTTTGAGGACTTCTGTTGCAAACGTGTTGGTAGCGTTCCAGGCAGCATCTGATGACAACATTGCTTCCACTAGTGAATCTGATTGCATTCTCTGGTTCAGGATCCTCTCCAACTCTTTACTCTATGGATCGAAACGAGGACATACAAAGAAGACGTGCTCCGCATCTTCAGCAACTCCTGGGCAGGACGGTCACTCCGAAGAGTCATCGTGCTAAAAGCGGTGTAGATAATATCGAAAACACCCGTGTCCCGGCAACATCTGCGTAAGATAGTAATTGACCTCGCCGTGATTCCGGTTAAGCCAAATGTCGATCCGAGGTATGAGGCGGTGCGTCCACCTACTCTTCTCTAAGAGGTAGGGTTCCGGTAATGACGCACACTGCTTCTTCTGATATAGTGCGTGCGTGTGTGTGTGTGTGTGTGTGTGTGTGTGTGTGTGTGTGTGTGACCGATTTCACCGTGGTTGGCACCATTTGAAAGGGCTTGACTGAACTTAGATTTTAAATACCATTTAGACCGATTCAAATTCGTAGATTTTAAGAAATCTCAAAAAAACTACAAAAAAAAATTCTTAAAAATGTGGTTTTTTTGGAATTACTTTTAAATGGTTCTACCGATCAATTCTAAAATCTAATCAGCTCTTAAGATTAAAAAACTTCGTCGATCACTGCAAGCCCGGTCAAAATCTGTTGATTTGTTCGTGAGTTATCGTTGTCGAAAAAAAAACCGAAAAAAGTGTTTTTTTGGAATTACTTCGAAATTACTGGCTTATCCAATTTAAACTTAATTATCTTTTATGGAGCTTTAAAAACTACTTTGAATGCCGCCAACCATGTGAAAATCGGTTCATTCATTCAAAAGTTATTGCCGTTTGGGAATTCGAAAAATCGTGTTTTATTAAACTGCTATTAGAGTCTGAGCTCGAAGAGCTCAAAATGGCATGAAGTCATATTTTTGAGCTCGAAGAGCTTAAAATGAGCCGAATTCATATTTTTGAGTTCGAAGAGCTCAAAAACGTAATGTGTAACTTTGAACGCTTAAGTACAAAATGAGCGGGAAGTTGCAGGGATGGCCTTTAGAGTCAATCATCATTCTAATTTTTAACTTCCCGCTAAAAATCTCAGATTTTCAAAAATCGGTAAGTTATTGTTTTCACCCCGTTTTGCAAAAATCGAGTTTTCATCAGATCTCGACGTTTGAAGGTCACAGGAAGCTTCCCTGACTATCCCCGCGAGGTTGTCACTATGTCTGTATGTATGTCTGTGTGTGTATGTGTGTGTGTGTGTGTGTGTGTGTGTGTGTGTGTGTGTGTGTGTGTGTGTGGGTGTGTGTGTGTGTAAGTATGTGAATCACTTATAACTTTTGAACGGTTGAACCGATTTCATCGCGGTTGGTGCCATTCGAAAGGGCTTTGCCAAACTCAGATTTCTTGATAATTTGAACCGATTCGGACCGATAGATTTTGAGAAATTTTGAAAAATCTCAAAAAAAATTAGAAAAAAATCATTTTTGAAAGTGGTTTTTTTGGAATATCTTTTAAACGGCTTAATCGATCAATTTAAAAAACTAATCAGCTCTTAACGTCAAAAAACCACGCCGATCGGCGCTAATCCGGTCAAAATCGGTTGATTCGTTCGAGAGATAGCGTGAACGAAATAAAACCGAAAAAAACCGAAAAAACTGTTTTTTTCACATAACTTCGTCATTTCTTCTCGATCGTTTTTAATGATATAAAATAATTTTAGAGGTTAAAAAACCGCGTCGATTGCCGCCGAAAACGTGGAAATCGGTTGATTAGTTCGAGAGATATCCTCGACGAAATATTTGGAAATAAGGATTTTTTCAACATAACTTCGACATTTTTTGGAATAACTTTCAAACAGCTCTACCGATCGATTCCAAAAACTAATCAGCTCTTAACATCATAAAACCACGTCGATTGCCACCAAGCTGGTCAAAATCGGTTGATTCGTTCGAGAGATATCGTGAACGAAAGAAAACCGAAAAAAGTGTTTTTTCAGAGTTACTCCGAAATTTCTAGTTTGACCAATTGAAACTTACAAATTATTTATAAGGCTTAAAAAACTACGTAGAATGCCGCCAACCGAGTAAAAATAGGTTAATTCATTCAAAAGTTATTGCGGTATGAACATTCAAAAAATAGTGTTCCATGAAACTTCTATCAGACTTTTGAGCTCAAAGAGCTCAAACGCATAGAAAAGGTATCTTTTTGAGCTCGGAGAGCTTAAAACAACACACAGATTGTACTTTTGAGCTCGAAGAGCTCAAAAAAGCGGCCAGGTATTAACGGAATTAGCGGGAAGTTGCAGGGATGGCCTTTAGGGTCAACCATTTTCCTAATTTTTAACTTCCCGCTAAAAATCTCAGATTTTCAAAAATCGGGAAGTTATTGTTTTTACCCCGTTTGGCAAAAATCGAGTTTTCATCAGATCTCGACGTTTGAAGGTCACAGGAAGCTTCCCTGACTACCCCCGCGATGTTGTCACTATGTCTGTATGTATGTATGTGTGTGTGTGTGTGTGTGTGTGTGTGTGTGTGTGTGTGTGTGTGTGTGTGTGTGTGACTATGTGACTCGCTTATAACTTTTGAACGGTTGAACCGATTTCATCGCGGTTGGTGCCATTCGAAAGGGCTACGCTGAACTTAGATTTCCTGAGAATTTGAACCGATTCGGACCGATAGATTTTAAGAAATCTTGAAAAATCTTAAAAAAAATAAGAAAAAAATCATTTTTGAAAGTAGTTTTTTTGGAATATCTTTTAAACGGCTCTATCGATCAACTTCAAAAACTAATCCGCCCTTAAGCTTGAAAAACCACGCCGATCGGCGTCAACCCGATCAAAATCGGTTGATTCGTTCGAGAGATAGCGTGAACGAAAGAAAACCGAAAAAAGTGTTTTTTTCACATAACTTCGTCATTTCTTCTCGGATCGTTTTTGATGATATAGAATAATTTCAGAAGTTAAAAAACCGCGTCGATTGCCGCCAAAAACGTGGAAATCGGTTGATTAGTTCGAGAGATATCCTCGACGAAATATTTGGAAATAAGGATTTTTCAACATAACTTCGACATTTTTTGGAATAACTTTCAAACAGCTCTACCGATCGATTCCAAAAACTAATCAGCTCTTAACATCATAAAACCACGTCGATTGCCACCAAGCTGGTCAAAATCGGTTGATTCGTTCGAGAGATATCGTGAACGAAAGAAAACCGAAAAAAGTGTTTTTTCAGAGTTACTCCGAAATTTCTAGTTTGACCAATTGAAACTTAGAAATTATTTATAAGGCTTAAAAAACTACGTAGAATGCCGCCAACCGCGTAAAAATCGGTTCATTCATTCAAAAGTTATTGCGGTATGAACATTCAAAAAATAGTGTTCCATGAAACTTCTATCAGACTTTTGAGCTCAAAGAGCTCAAAAGCATAGAAAAGGTATCTTTTTGAGCTCGGAGAGCTTAAAAAAACACACAGATTGTACTTTTGAGCTCGAAGAGCTCAAAAAAGCGGCCAGGTATTAACGGAATTAGCGGGAAGTTGCAGGGATGGCCTTTAGGGTCAACCGTTTTCCTAATTTTTTTTCAATTATAAAGCCGAAGTTCAATACGATTAAAAATTTGAACCATAATACCGTCTACTTATTGATGTAGACTGATTGTTGCGTAAATACCACATGTTCGCGCCAAAACATGTGGTAAGTTCGCACTTAACTTCACCAGAGGTGTGGCGATTGACGCGCACTCTGCCAGTCAACCTCCTAAAGTCAACAGCTGCTTGCGCGCCAACCACCATAATATATCTACACGCGGTGACCAACAACACGTGCATTGTGTATTCATAAACTTACTTACTAATTCATTGTGTACAACTCATTATTGCAAGTGCTTTACCAAGGAAATTCAGCATCATTGGTAACGCAGGTACTGTCTTTTTCACATAATCCAATAAATCCTTTCCTTAAAACCTGTCTATTAATCATCATTCATAATTGTCACCTTTGTAACTTCTTATGCCGGAAAACTCTAGTTATAAAATTGGTCATTCACTATTGCAATGTAATGAACTCATAATCTGCAGTCACAAAGGATTAAATTTATTGTTTCTGAATATTTTAATGAGATATGACTAGTTTATAGTTGTTTATTTGTAATAACTTATTACTAATAAGAAATTCGAGGCATTTTTTATCTTTTATAAATTTTAATATTACTTTCGAATGATCATTTCGCAATTGATATATTTGAACGAGTATATGTTAGACTCTAATTTTTATAATATTTAATGATTATAAATAATGTGAAAGTCCGTTATTTTCCATTAATAAACAGCATCAAATACCACAAATGATGTAAAAATAAGTCGTAATGCTCCATTACCCCGTAGGATTAGCTTATAAGAATGATGAGATATTGAACCACCGATCGGTCGTACGGCGTAGGGGATTAGGAATCGGTCTGGCAAGTGCGTGGCTCGCGTTCGATTTTTAGTTAGATCAAATGCGTTTTTCACTTTATATTTAATGAATAGAAAATTAAGGTATGTAGGAAGTGCCAAATTTCGAGAAAATATAATAAGCACTTCATAATAATAAAATCACATAAAATATCAAATCAAATTATTCTTTTTTACTATTTTAACTATCAACTACCTATATATATATGAATATATATTGAATATTTTTTCTCGGGGTACTAAACTTACAAAAAATTTTAAATAGAATTTGTTTTGTAAAATTACAATCTTGTATTGTAATATTGTTAAACAAATTGCCGATAGATGTTTAGTAAATTACAAAAATTGTTTTGTAATTTTCCTAAATTGAGTTGGAATAAAAAGTGGAGTAAATTTACAAAACTGTGTATTATAATTACTATATTGTGGTGCGTAAAAATATCCAACACATTTTTAGTAAAAATACTATAAAAGTTTTTAACAGTGTACAGTATATAATAAACATCATATGCATAGCACTGTAGATCTTAATTTTAATTAATCCAATTACATAATTAATAAATTTGTCAAAAGTTATTAATTTATAAGAGTAAACAACGTTATAAACATGTGAATTGTGATATTGCACACATCATAAAACTCATAATAAAAACATTATCTATGATTACAAACACAATCTGTAGATGTCGCCATATACATCAATTAAAAAAAAATAAACCTATTTCTGTCAAAAACTCTACTTAATAGCAAACTGAAAATCATTTAAAATTTTATTACATAAAACGCTCAAGTTATTAGTGTAAGTTCTTTTATTTACTGTCTCATTCACTCTAATAAAAATCATTTTACTAATATTTCACTTTAGCCAATTGGCCTCGTTGTGTAAAACTTCTACTCTGTTAAAATCAAAATTGTGATGTAAATTAAAATGGTGAGTCGACAAAGCAGTTTGATTTTCTTTATTAACATTAATATTCCTACAGTCGTTTATATGTTGATTCACTCTCGACCCCACAAACAATCTCGTTTGTCGAACATAACACAAGTCGCAAGCACAAAGAATCTTGTACACCACACAAGCCTGTTGTGCTTTACTCAGTGGATCTTTTAATCGTGTATATATGTTGTTAATTTTAGACAAATTATAAAACGCCAGCTTGCCATTTGTACTCGAAAAACACCTATTAATACTGTGCGATAATTTTTCAATGTAGGGAAACCTACAATACTTAATAGTGTTCTTTCCACGAGCCAAGTCAACAACCGACAAACGACTGTTCAATTCCTTCTCAAATTTTAATATAATAGCATCAGTAAAAGACTTATAGTACCAATTTTATGTTAGTTATGCTCGAATGATATCAAAGTTTTTTTCATAAAATTATCACTTAACCTGGCGTTCCTATCCAACAATCCAGTGATTATTTCCACCTTTTGTGATCGAGGATGGTTGGAATCATAACACAGCTCAACAAAAAAAAAAGTGCTCTGTGCTGGGTGTGTGACAAAGATTTTCCGACGTACTTGTTACCACTGAACACAAATCTGAAGTCAAAACTGGTGGTCAAACTGCAAAAACCGGAAAAAAATTGAAAAAACCTATAAAATCGATGATCTAATAGTATTTTGTGTATCTTATGATCAAATTGCAGTTTCTGCTTTCTTTCTCTGTGAAGCATCCATCAGTGATTCGCAAATATGTTTATTTGCCACTTATTGTGTTTCATTGAAGTCTTTCATCGAATGAATTTTGTCTTTGATATAAAATAAAACGTCAGGACATTGAATCGGTACATTTACCGGCAAAAACCTGCTACCACGGAGTGTTTAGCCTACGATGAGAACTGCCCTTTAACGGAATGTGTACAATGATTTGGCAGTCAACATTTCGTGGTATCGAAGCCAGCGAAGGCACGCTGTTTTGCAGGGAAGCGCTAGAATATGAGAATGACGAGGTATTCTAGCGTGCGGGGTTTGTTTATTTTAATGGATTGTAATACTTCTTTCACTGAAAGTTTAACTGGATCTTCTAGTACTCAGGACGATCATGAATTCTATGAGAATCCTTATCTCTTTTGCTATGTTTGTGCAAAATACATTGAGATGAAAAATACAAAGAAACTCACAGATAAGTTTGTGACTTTGTATGAAAAGTGTTTCAATATGGAAGTTTCTCTCAATTTGAAAAATGGATACCTTATGTTGTTTGTGAGTAGAGGAGCCTCCGATATATAGGCAATGTTCTTGATTTCTTTTAAATTTATGCATACAATCATGATTTTTTTTTCTTAACATTTTCTAATTTATTGATGTGTAGGAGCTGATAATTTTCGGCAAATATTTCAATTCTTTTACTAAAAAATGCTTTGCTGTTGTACTTAATGAATTATTGAAATGTTTTCAATTATTAATTATTATTTATCTATACTAATATTATAAAGAGAAAAGATTTGATTGTTTTTTTGTTTGTTTGTTGATTTGTTTGTTTGCATCGAATAGGCTCCGAAACTACTGAACCGATTTGAAAAATTTTTTCACTGTTGGGAAGCTTCACTGTCTCCGGATAACATAAGCTATATTATGTTATGTCTGTGAGACATGTCTAGCCCCCACTCCTCGACCCTGGCGCCAGTGATTTCCCTTCCCCCTCCATTCGGACAGGGGTTTTCCCATCCCCTCCATTGGTTGAAGGGGATTCCCTCGTGTAGTGAGATGGGTCCTTTTTCCAAATATGGGTATGACACTTGTTTTGGCATGGGGTGAACAAGTTGGGAGTTTTTTTAGAAATTTGATTCCTCGGAGCGGGGTGGCGTCTGCATGCGGGTGGTGATAAAAACATTGAGTATTGATGCGAAATAGATTTTTTTAAAGCTGATGTGTCGGGATAGGTCTGTGACGGAGGTCTAGGGTCGTTAAACAAAAATGAATGATTGATATTTCGTTTTTTTTTTCTTTTATTTATCAATTTTTTCCACGTATACATTCATACTAATAAAAACAGGTATTCTTATCTAAAAATAGTAATAATCGTAATGATAATGATAATAATATCATTAAAAATAATAATGAGAATAATAGTAATAATAATGATAATGATAGAGATAAAAATATTGGGTCCATATTAATAGACCATGTCTTGTCCTTTGGTAGCGCTATAGTATAGTGTGTAACGAAGTGATAACTGTTCGTCAATTCGGCGAATTATTTTTTGTACAAATTCTTCATGATGATGTAGCAACTCCCAGAAAAATGAAAAGCCATGGTCCCCAAGATTCGTGTGGAGTGAATGTGTCCTCTCGTTATATTTGAATCGTTCCAAAAAATGTTTTTCAAAATACTTTAATATTTTATAGGTATTCAGTGTTTTCTTGACATTGTCTACCATATTTTTTAGAATATATTTTGATATATTTTCTTCGGCTGAATTAATGTAGTCGACGACAGGTAGTTGTTCAATGTGATCCAACCAATAATTAACACTTTGATGGATAGATTTAAGAGTCGTTGCCGTTTGTCTAAGTAGAAAAATGCGTGTATCTTGATGAGATAATGTGATACAGCGATCTTGTTTAAACTCGGAGAACTCTATATGCAGGTCTTCACATTGAATTGAACAGAACTTATGATATAAATTATTCTTTACTTCTTCATAAAAATAGATAGCAAATGATTCTGTTGAAGAGCACAGTTTTTTCCATTCATTTGAGAAATTGTATTATTTTTCTAGGATGCGTAGCTATTATTTGTATAACAGGTAGAAACTTATTTTCAATGTATTTTAAACCACAAGGCACTTGTCTGGTGTGCGACTTATTTAGTGGAATCACTTTAGATAAATAGATAAACTGAGATGTTTCCATTTTTTATGGATGGTTCAGAAGCGAGTGCGAAAAAAAAAAGTTAATTACTCGAAAGAAACTCAAAATAAGTAGAAATAATATTCTAAAAATAATGTATAAAAGTACTATTCGTAAAATATGTGTCATTAACAATCCCGCAATTTATCCAAAAAGTATTGGTCTTCAGTGAATAAATGGTGTTAAAAAAGTCCATATTTTTAAATAGGAGTTCTCAGCTGAATCCGAAGATAATATGAAAAACTACGATTATTTTCCTTTTTATCCTGCAACACTTTATTATTGTGGTAGTGTGGTAAGCAAAATACAATAAAACCTCAGCGGGTGGTCGTAACAGATGTTGATTAGGATCTGTATGCATGAAAAGTTGTTAGGTCGTCCTTCACACCCTTGTTAGAGAAACTAGTTTTCAGAATTTGATGAAAATTTAAGTTTGAAGACAAAAAATACATAGTAGTAAGGAGGGAGTAAAAATTTTGTACTGAGTATCCGAGGAGCGGAAAAGGTCCTCAGTTGTAATTTTCTAGTTGTAAAGTTCAGTTCAGAGATAAAGTGCTTAAAAAAATGGAAAGTTATTAGTGTGGATCCAGAGTGTGGTTTAGCGGAAGCCGTCTGGGAATTGGAAAAAAACAAACCGAAGCTTTTTGAACTATTTGAGAAATGGGTGGCTAATGCAGCAAAGAACTTTATTCGCGATATGCAGAAAGATTTTTCAAGAGAACTAGAGGTAATTATTTACACAAAAGTGTTATTATTATATTATCGACTGGTGATTACATTTTTAAACTTATTGGATTTGATTTCAGAATGAGAGATTGACCAACAGAAAGAAAAAGGACAGGAGAAAAAAGGAGATTCTCAAGCAGATTTCTTCGGCGAAGAGGATTCGTCGCCTCTACCCATCCATGAAAGAGGTATTTTATTTTCACAATACTGTTATATCCGAATTAATTATAATTAAATAATTATTGGTAATGTGGGCCTTGAGGAGGCTTGAACACGTTTTGAGATAGATTTTCTCTTGTAGACAAGCTACAAGAGTTTTATTATTATTGTGGATTTCGAACGCCTCCCGTTAACCAGGAGTTCCAACGGCGAATTTAAAGGGAAGTCGATAACAAATAATGAACTCACAGTCGTCCTTTATGAATTTTATAGTTGATTTGGATTTGAGTTGTCTGATCGGTAGGTCCTGGATTGATTTCTCCTCCTTCTGTCGTGGTGTAGATCGGTGTAGTGGAGGAAGTTCAGGATCTTAATTTAGAATGAAGTAAAGCTCGAAGTTCTGGTTTTTATAGTTTATTCAATTATTTGCCCTATGGGCGAAACGCACTCAATGTACAATATTTCACTTATAACTATACACTTAAAATTATGTTTTAACAGTTTAAAATGTTAATTAAATGAGTTCGTGAACAGAGTAACGACTCCGGCAGATACTTAGATCCGCCGTAAATTAACTAATAGATCGAACGGTTATAATTTAGAGAAGGATATCACTACGGGCCAAGGGGCTCTCGATGCTGCTCGAAAAGCACACTAGTCGTTGTTCGTAGAAGATAGAAATTAAAATCGGATTGAGATGAATTTAGATTTTTGTATACGCGACCGAGTGCTGTATACTGCCTTATACGTAACGCGGTATAAGGACCCACACGGGTTCTACGAGGATACCTTCCCTCGTATTCTTTGATAAAAGACTGAACATTTGATCCGTGGTGTTTGGTGGTTTTATACACCCGGATCGTGATTTTCGGAAGGGAGTTGAATTTTGTTATTGGTCTGAAATTGCAAATTTGACAGAACGTGGACAGTGTGCTCATTTCTTAATCGAGGTGTTGTCCGAGTGATTGCCGAAATTTATAAAGTGCAAGCGTTGCACTTTTTGTCGACAGGGGAGAAACCCTGCGTGTTATATGAGGCAACGCCGAATATAACAATACTATTATTATAATGTTATGAATGAATTATCAATATATAAATAATTATAATTGATTTCATTTTAGAAAGTGCAAGTGCTCACGAGGAAAAGTGCTTTCAATCCACCTACGACAAGGATAATAATAATAATAATAATAATAATAATAATAATAATAATAATATTTAAGATATTTAATATATCTATATGTACATATTGTGACGTTATTTTATCGACCGGGGTCTATTTAAAATGAACGTCACTAGCGCCAACGGATTTTTTTGTGATTTTAAGCCGATATTCTAAGGCAAAAATTTTATAGAAAATAATTGAGAGGATTAAAAGTGAGTCTTTAGCGAACCTTCAGTGAGTTCTTAGCGAATCTTTAGTGAGTAGAGTCCGAGTGTAGATGCCGAGTAACGAGGAGCTACAGTTTTAGTGTGAATAGAGAGTTACAGTTACAGTCGAGCTTTTGAGATTTTTGAGATTAGAGTCAGTTTTAGAGTCAAGTTTTTGAAAAATATAGAGGTCGAGTTATTTATGGGTTTTATTGAGTTATTTTGAGTTTGTGGGTTTTGAATTTTTAGTTTTGAGTTTCGAATTGTAAGTTTTGAGTTATTGAGTTTGGAGGTTGCAGAGTATGTGGGTAAATCAGCGTTACCGAGGAGCGGGACTATAAGTCACCCGGTTTCGTTTGATGTGAGACGTTGGTCTAACCCTTTGAGACTTCCGGGAGGAATGCCTAGGTCTGGTTGAGCCGCCAGCGCTCCAATGTAGAGGAACATGACGAAAGCATATGGGATCAGTTTGAGTTACGTTTACGTTTACGTTTTTCGTTAAGTTTTTGTTACGTTTAAGTTACGTTTTTGATATTTTAATTTTGGGTTTAAGTTACGTTTTTGGTTTCGATCCCAGCAGTAGTCAGTTCCCGGAGAGCATCCACTAAAGGAATATCCGTACTCCGAGCCTCAATTGTTTGATTTAGAGATTAAAATGTTTATGGGGATTAATTAAATATAGAAATTTTAGTTGGGAGTGAGTCACGTTTAAGAATACTTGAGTTTTAGATTTTGTTAAAGATAGTTGGATTTTAGATTTTGTTAAGGAGAGTTGAGTCTTAGACCTCGTAGAGGACAGTCGAGTTGGAGAGTCGCCTCTGATCACTTCAAGTGATCGGATGTGCGTATTATTGCAGCTACAGGTTAAGAGTTTAGTCTCTTGCATTTTAGTTTACGTTACAGAAATGAATATAGTTATGAGGTTTATTTAAGTTAGTATAAAAAGTTACTCAGCATCGGCATTGCTTATATCAGGTATGATTTTAGTTTATTTATTGTAATTTGAGCGTTAATAATTTAGTTTTTGGTCTTGAGATATCGAATAGTCTCGTTTATAGTAAACTTTTGTGTTATAAAGAATTTAGAGTTTTGTTGATAGATTTAATTGAGATTGTTATTCGAGTCATTAAGAGTTATTTATTTATTTGTTTTATTTTATAAGAATAAGGTACTGTAACTTGGCTATAGCGTTGATATTGTTGGCTATATCGTTCTAGTAATTTTATATGAATTTGAGATTAAGTTTGTTAATTAAGTTTACGGTTTATTGAATAAATACCGATTTTATTTTAATGATAAATTTTTAGTGTTGCGTGTAAAATTATTACAATTATGGATCCTCTCTACCCGAACCACCCCCTCTCTCCACAAACCAGCATACTTAGCGACCCCGAGGTATTCCGTTGTCTTTCTGATTTTTAGTCTTTATTTTGTTAAGTTTTCTGTATTTTCGATTTAGTTTACGTTTTAGCTAGTTTGATAATTTCTAGCGAATAAAAATTATCTAATTACGTTTGAGTTTAAGTTTGAGTTCTGATATTGTTTGAGTTTGCGTTTAAGTTTAGCTAGTTTGAGAACTCCTAGCGAATAAAAATTCTTTACGTTCCGTGTTCACTAGTTTGGTAATTCTAGTGATTAAAAATTACCTGGCGCCCTATTTTATCGAGACTAGAGACCAAGAATCGGAAAGATAACGAAGTATAATCCAGATTTTATTTTTAGAATTAAGTTTAGTTAAGTTTCCGTATACCCCCCTTGAAAATTTAGTTATAATATATACATATATATATATATATATATATATATATATATATATATATATATATATATATATATATATATATATATATGCAGGGTGTCCCAGAAGTCGCACATCCCATTGTAGGGATCGAAAGAGAAAAATATTCTGAGACGAAAAGTCCTTAGCCATTTTTGAATCAGACGCATGGATAATTAATAATTAATTAATGAAAGTGACCAATCAGGAGCGCGCAACAGAAGAATGGAAAGTGAGTGGAAAGGCAGAAAGAGACGCGAGAGTAAGACGAGAGATCTGCTGCCTGCGTCTCGCGCAGTAGACCGAGAGTGGGGACGGAACAAACGTGGACGGCGGACGTACGTGATGCTAGGTGAATGTGTGAGATCGTGCGCTAGTGTGGGCTAGCGTCAGTGTAACGGTAACAATGCACGTATAAATGTGAGTGAGGATATTTTTATTTTTTCATTACAGGCACAAGATTTGACCAAATTCGACAGGAAAAAAAGGAGATTTTACTGAACTCAATCGGCACGACTGAATTTTGATTTTTAATTGAGATAATTGAAGAAATTTTTAATAAAGAATCAGTAGCGGGGCTCAGAAAAAGGCAGAGGGCAAAAGTTACTGGACTTTTTTATTCATTAGGAAAATTAAAGTAATTGTTGATTAAACAATCATTAACAAGGCACTGGGCGGCTGTGTCTGAATTTTTTTTTTATTTGAAGTAATTAAAGTAATCGTTAATTGAAAAATAGGTAGCGAGGGTCAGTTAGAGGCCTTGGGCAGCCATGACAAAATTTTGATTTTTAATTAGAATAATTAAAGTAACTTTTAAATAAAAAATAAGTAGCGAGGGTCAATAAGAGGCACTGGGCAGCTATAAATAAATTTTTATTTTTATTTCGAATAATAACAGTAATTTTTAATTTAATATTAAGTAGCGAGGGTCAGTGTGAGGCCCTTAGCGGCTATGGATGAATTTTTATTAGTATTTCGAATGATTAGAGCAATTTTTATTCAGAAAATAGGTAGCGAAGGTGTGTAAGAGACACTGAGCGAGTAGGAATGAATTTTTATTTCTAGTTGGAATAATAAACGTAATTTTTAAATGAAAAACAAGTAGTGGGGGTCAGTGAGAGGCAATGAGTAGCTATGAATTAATTCTTATTTTTATTCAGAGTAATAAGAGTAATTTTTGATTGAAAAATAAGTAGCGAGGGTCAGTTAGAGGCCCTGGGCGGCTATTGATAAATTTTTATTAATATTTCGAATGATTACAGTAATTTTTATTCAGAATATAAGTAGGGAGGTTGTGTAAGAGACACTGGGTAGCTGGAAAGGAATTTTTATTTCAATTAACAATACTTAAAATAATTCTTGATTGAAGAACCAGTAGAAACGATAATTAAGAGGCACTGGGCAGCTTTGAATAAATTTTTATTTTTATTTAGAATGATTAAAGTAATTTTCATGTGAAAAATTAGTGGTAAGTGTCAAGTTGAGGCTCTGGGTGGCTATGAATGAATTTTAATTTTTATTCGGAATAATTAATGTAATTTTTTATAAAAAAATTTGTGGCGAGTTGCAAGGAGAGGCACTGGGCGGCTATGCCAAGATTTGGATTTTCCATTGGAATAATTAAAGAAATTTTTAATTGAAAAATAAGTAGCGCGGGTCAGTTAGAGGAACTGGGTGGCTATGAATCGATTTTAATTGTTATTTTAAATAATGAAAACAATTTTTAATTAAACAATAAGTAGCGAGGGTTTGTAACAGACAATAGGAGGCTAGAAATAAATTTTGATTTTAATTTAAAGTAATTAATGTAATTTTTAAATGAAAAATAAGTAGCGATGGTGAGTAAGAAGTACTGGGTGGCTATGAATGAATTTTTATTTTTATTTCGAATAATTACAGTAATTTTAAATATGAAAATACGTAGCGAGGGTCAGTTAGAGGTCCTGAGCGGCTATGGATGAATTTTTATTATTATTTCGAATGATTAAAGTAATTTGTAATTGAAAAATAGGTAGTGTTATGTCCAAGGGCGTTTTTTGAGCGGTAGCGTAAACGGTGGAGGTTTGGACTAACAGTTTAAAGAATACGCAACGGAGGTTTTAATTCCGTTGTTTTAATTATTTTTGTGAGACGTTTTCGATGTACGAATTTACCACGCCTTCGTTTGAGACTGTACATGGATTTCTATTAGGAGTAGATGTACTTACTACTTGCTAGATTATTTCTTAGGGTCGGATCCGTGATTCCGGGGCTGATCGTAGTGCCTTTTCTTTGGTTGGACCCTCTGTTGGTATTTGCAGCGAATAAATGGATTCGGGCTGCTTATTCTAAGGGGTCCTTATTTTACGAAATGAACTTATTCGAAACAGATTTCACTTATCAAGATTTATTTAACAAACACCAAAACCTTTACTCTTTCACAATTTTTATTAGATCGAAATTATTTATTAATGAATTTTTATTTATTTTGAACTAACGTCCTCCAGTCCCCCGTAGGGTAAAGTGCGCAAATTTAGCTATAAAAGATCTTAAGTTACTTATTGACCGAACTCTCGCCTAAGTGCAGGGCAAATTAGAACTTTGAGGGTCCGGTTCTCTAGATTTTCTTATTGATCAAAATCTCGCCTAAGTGCAGGGCAAATTAAGAACTTTGAGATTTTGACTCTCTAAATTTTATCTACTGACCAAGCTCTCGCCTAAGTGCAGGGCAAATTAGAACTTTGAGAATCCCGACTTGTAGATATTAATAACTAATACGTGGCCTGCCGGTTGAACCGTGTCTGAACTCGTCTTAAGTGCAGCGCAAATTAAGATAAGGGACTTTACAAGGCACGGGTCTGTCAAGTTAAACGCGGAAGTCGAATTAACTAACAAAGACGTGGATTTGGCTGTTGATCGCCTTTTTAAAAGCTCGCGGTGCTGAGATTGCAGAAGTCCCCGCTAGTCAACCAGCAGTCACGTAGCTTACATTTTATTGTGGCTTTCGCGCATGGAGAAGTCTTCCATCTGCGCGGGTGATTTAAATTAAGAAAAAAAATTGAAGTGGACATAACAGTAGCAAGGGTGTGTTAGAGACAGTGGGCGGCTACAAATGAATTTTTATTTTTATTTGTAATAATTAGAGTAATTTTGAAATGAAAAACAAGTATTGAGGGTCAGTGTAAGAGGCAATGAGCAGTTATGAATTAATATTTATTTGTATTCCGAGTAATAAGAGTAATTTTTAATTAAAAAATAAGTAGCGACAGTCAGTTAGCGGCCCTGAGCGGCTATGAATGAATTTTTTTTTTTTCATTTCGAATAATAAGAGTACTTTTTAATTGAGAAATAAGTAGCGAGGGTCAGATAGAGGCCCAGAGTGGCTATGGATGAATTTTTATTTTCATTTCGAATGTTTAGAGTAATTTTTAATTTAAAAAAACGTAGCGAGGGTCAGTTAGAAGCATCGGGTGGCTATGAATGAATTTTTATTTTTATTTCGAATAGTTAAAGTAATTTTTGATTGAAAATAGAGTAGCTAGGTCGAGTAAGAGGCATTTGGCGGTTATGAATGAATTTCTATGTTAATTAAGAATAGTAAGAATAATTTTTAGTCAAAAAATAAGTAGCGAAAGTCAGTTAGAGGCACTGGGCGGCTATGAATGAATTTTTATTTTTATTTAGAATTATTCAAGTAATTTTTAATTGAAAAATAAGTAGCGGGGGTCAGTAAAAGGCACTTGACGGCTATGAAAGGATTTTTATTTTTATTTTGGATAATTAAAGTAAATTTTAATTGAAAAATAAGTAGCAAGGGTCAGAAAGAGGCCCAAAGCGGCTGTAAATGAATTTTACTTGTTATTTCAAATAATTAGAGTAATTTTTATTCAGAAAATAAGTAGCGAGGGTGTGTAAGAGACACTGAGCGCATACGAATAAATTTTTATTTTTATTTGGAATTATTAAAGTAATTTTTAAAGGAAAAATAAGTAGTGAGGGTCATTGAGAGGCAATGAGCAGCTATGAATTAATTTTTATTTTTATTCGGACTAGTAAAAGTAATTTTCAATTAAAAAATAAATTAGCGCGGGTCAGTTAGAGGCCCAGAGCGGCTATGGATGAATTTTGAAGTTTATTTCGAATGATAAGAGTAATTTTTAATTAAAAAATAAGTAGTGAGGGTCAGTTAGAGGCCCCGAGTGGCTATTGATAAATTTTAATTTTTATTCGGAATAATTAAAGTAATTTTTCATAAAAAAATTTGTGGCGAGTAGCTAGGAGAGGCACTGGGCAGCTATGCCAAGATTTGGATTTTTGATTTTAATAATTAAAGAAACTTTTAAATGAAAAAAAAGTAGCGAGGGTTAGTTAGAGGCACTGGGCTGCTATGAATCGATTTTAATTGTTATTTTAAATAATGAAAGTAATTTTTAATTAAACAATATCTAGCGAGGGTGTGTAAGAGACAATGGGCGGCTAGGAATAAATTTTCATTTTAATTTTGAATAATTAAAGTAATTTTTAAATGAAAAATAACTATCGAGAGTGAGCAAGAAGCACTGGGCGGCTATGAATGAATTTTTATTTTTATTCGGAATAATAAGAGTCATTTTCAATTGAATAATAAGTAGCAAGCGTCAGTTAAAAGCATTGGCCAGCTATGGATGAATTTTTCTTTTCATTTAGAATGATTCAAGTGATTTTTAATTGAAAAACAAGTACCAAGGGTCAGCAAGAGGCACTGGGCGGCAATGATTGAATTTTTATTTCTTTTTAGAACAATTAAAGTAATTTTTAATTATTTTATTAACTAATTATTAGCGAGTGTCAAGTAGAGGCACTGGGTGGCTATGAATGAATTTTTATTTTTATTTCGAATACTTACAGTAGTTTTTAATTGAAAAACCAGTAGGAAAGGTGAATAAGAGGCACCGGGTAGCTATGAATGAATTTTTATTTTTATTTAGAATAATTTAAGTAATATTCAATCAATAAGTTACTAGCAAGTGTCAAGTAGAGGTTCTGGGCGGTTATAAATGGATTTTTATCTTTATTTTGAACAATTAACGTAATTTTCAATCGCAAAATAAGTAGCGAGAGTGAATAAGAGGCACTGGGCGGCTATAGAGTAAGATCCCAGAGCGTTCTGACATAACTTATTTTCACATGGATGAAACCTTCACGAATTAGTAACGTCTAGTATACTTTAAATACCTGCCTACTTGTGGAGCTTGCCCTGTGACACCTGGGCAGGTACCAGGTGAGAAAGGTAACTAAAAATATGAGTTATCTAACTTAAATTTGTATGGCTGAATTTTATATATATTTTGTAGAATATTATTCTAAACTAGAATTATAAAGTGTCAGACACTTTTCATGGACCAGAGCTTTTGTCAGACGCTTTAAAGCTCGACAAAAAATTAATGAACTTTACTTATTTTTTCATGTCTGACTTTTAAATATATTATTCAAGTAACTACTACAAAGTTATATTTCATCAGTCAGACAAATTCGAGTGACCAAACATCCCCTAAACACAAAACCCCCTAAACACAAAGTTATTCAGCCGGGAGTGCGAGCGAAAGAGCACTATGCGCATGCATTGCAGAGCGAGTGAGACGTTCACAACAACTCGGTTCCTCTTCTTAAACTCACCATCTGCTCCACTTTACAGTGTATACGTGCTTATTGCTCGCGCAACCTATAGTATCCAGTGCAGTTCGGGTGTATAAGAGCACATGTTTTTGTTGTTTATATCGTGTAATTAGTGACCGATATTGTTATATGTAATAGTGAAAACCATGGAAGAAGAAAAATCAAAGTGTATATTTTGTAAACAACATCATGATAAATTAAAATTATTTACCGAAGAAACATTTAAAAAATGTAAACAAGTATTAAAACAGCGAGCACTCCATAACCTAAAATTTAAAGACTTAGTTTTTCCAGAAGATTTGTATGACTATGGTTACCATCGAGAATGCTATAAGAATTTTACTGCTTTGCCAAAAAGGTATTATTCTGCCACTCCAGAAAATCCAAAAATTGCCAAAAAAAAAAATTTATCGAGTAATGTTGAAAATACATCAGTTACATCGACATCAAGCCTACCAAGTAATCTTGGTACTGATAATCATCAATGCATACAATTGACCTCAAGTCAACAAAATAATTCTATAGTTCCAGATTCAGATGTAGTATCAGACTCAACTCCAGTTAGTACTATGTCTGAAACTATTGTAATACCTGAGCAAAGTGTTGAACCTAGTGTTGAATTAGAATCAGTTGAACCGGTGTCATGTATTTCTGAGGAACCTTGTGCGACATTTGAATGTGATGTTAATTCCTCTTCTCATGATGTTTCAATTGAAAATGATATGATAATTGACAAAACCCAGAGATGTATATATTGTGATCAAATGACTAAAAGACATAAATTGAAACGACTACCATTGCATAAGTGCGGTAAAAATGATTTTTTAATGAAATTAAATGTTGAAGAAGAAGACTTGGCAGAATTAATTGAGAAAGTGCAAGATGTAACGGATTCAACAATATACTATCATAAAAAATGTCAAATGGAATATTCCTATAAAATATCGTCAAAGAAAAATAAAACTCAAACATCTTGGCATGATCTTCGTAAACACCATCAAGCAGTTTTTGATGAAGTTTGTAATTTTATACAACAAAATGTAGTAGAAAAAGGTCGATGTTACTTTCTGACATTTCTCCACAGGAACTACATAGAGCTATTTATCGAAGAAGTAGAAAACTCTAAAGAAGTTATGGGGAATTTCACTCCTCATAACTTAGAAGATAAAATAAGCAAAGTATTTACAAAGGAGATTAAGTTCTTAATATGTCATAATAAGAAGGTACTTGCTCCGAAACATGTTTCTGTTATTGATGAAGAGTTAGTAGACAATTTGAGGGATCAGGACATTCTTAATAAAGCTGCTTTGATATTGAGGAAATCAGTACTACAAATTGAGAAAAAAAAATTGCCAAATAATTTATCTCTTCAGGATCTTAAAAACGGCGAAGTTTCAGTGCCAGAAGACTTATCCCAATTTTATTGTACTCTTATTGCAGGAAGTAACAGCAAAAGAAGAAACAATTTTAAGTGTGTTCGACTAGTTAAATCCTTCAGCCAGGATGCTGTCTATGCTATCTTGAATGAGACATTAGTGAATTGAGACATTAGTGAATTCCTTAAAAATTCAGGTACTATACTTTGACTTAAGTTTTAAATTTATTGTATTTATAATTTTATGTTTTTTAATTCTTTAAACTGTTTTTTGCAGAAGGCGCTGCCAGCAACGACAACATCACTGATGACGACGAGGATGACTTGAATGGACAATATCATGATTGGATGAACGATGAAAATTCCAATGACTGTGTCGATAATTGCGATGATTAAAAGATAAACAAATATTTGCTGTAATTAATCATAGTTATATATTTTTTGGTAAAATAATTTTTTCTTAAAATTTTTCTAACTGGTATCTTTTTTACAATAAAATAAAGATAATTCCTTATAAAACAAAATGGCTCCTCATATATTCACTATCCCAAATACATGCAATGAATAAATTTACTTCAATAATAAGAGATCTTACTGAAATAAGGATGCAAAAATCTTGGATTGAAATTAATAAGTATTTTCAATACATTTCAATTTTTTACTCTGAGACGCATGCGCATAGTGCTCTCGCGCTCGCACTCCCGGCTGAATAATTTTGTGTTTAGGGGATGTTTGGTCACTCGAATTTGTCTGACTGATAAAATATAACTTTGTAGTAGTTACTTGAATAATATATTTAAAAGTCAGACATGAAAAAATAAGTAAAGTTCATTAATTTTTTGTCGAGCTTTAAAGCGTCTGACAAAAGCTCTGGTCCATGAAAAGTGTCTGACACTTTATAATTCTAGTTTAGAATAATATTCTACAAAATATATATAAAATTCAGCCATACAAATTTAAGTTAGATAACTCATATTTTTAGTTACCTTTCTCACCTGGTACCTGCCCAGGTGTCACAGGGCAAGCTCCACAAGTAGGCAGGCATTTAAAGTATACTAGACGTTACTAATTCGTGAAGGTTTCATCCATGTGAAAATAAGTTATGTCAGAACGCTCTGGGATCTTGGACTACTAGGAATGAAGTTTTGTTTTCATTCAGAATAATTAAAGTAATTTTTATTTTAAAAATTAGTGAAGAGAGTCAGTGAGAGGCACTGGGCGGCTATGTCTGAAATTTTTTATTTATCTAGAATCATTTAAGTTATTTTTAAGATTAGAAATTATTACTAAGCTGAGACAAAAACACTGTGATTGTTTAATACAATAAAAAATTAATTTATTTAGAAATATTGAGGAATATCAAATTGAAATTTAATCTCGTAGATGCTCAAAATGTCGTCCGTCTACTTGAAGACAGAGCCGGCATCGTTTCAGCAGATTTTCTCGGACAGTTTCTAGCATTTCCGCAGTGACTGTTGTCTGAGCAGCATGAATTCGGACCACGGTCTCCATTTGGTCCTGGGGCTTATCAAAGTAGACCATTTCCTTGAAATTTCCCCACAAAAAGTAGTCTAGTGGCGTCAAGTCAGGTGATCTCGGGGGCCACCTTCGTGGTCCGTTTCTTCCCAACCAACACTGAGGGTAAACCCCGTTGAGGAAGTCTCGCACCGTACCAGCATAGTGACTCGGTGCTCCGTCATGCTGAAACCACGTCGGCTGCTCATTCACTTCACCTAGTAGTTGCGGAAGTTCATCGCGCAGGAATGTCAGGTATTGGGTGCTCTGCAATAAGGAGAATTCGTGATTTGTTGTAGGAAACTAGGAAATTGGTGCATGGAAGTGGTAAATTAAGTTAAGGAATATTTGAGGACGACGAGGACGACGTAACTAATTATGCAAAATCGAATGATTCATTTAAAACACAAAAATCACTCGCGTTAATAAGGCTCGATTTTTATGAATGATAAAAGCTCTCAATTAATTTTTAAAAATACTCAATTCAAATCCTCAACACATACGAATTTCTACTTGTGTATTTAGATATTTACTTACGTTCATTGTTTCGGGTAATTCGTAAAGAATGACGTGGTCACCGATGATTCCACCCCAGACATTAATATTCCATTTATTCTGGAAATTACGGTTCACCGTCATGTGCGGATTTTCGTCTGCATACCAATGACTATTGTGTTGATTGAAACACCTCTTCCAAGTGAAGAGTGATTTATCAGTCTACAATATTCCCCGCAAAAAATCTGGATCCGCGTCGTTGGAGTCAATAATAAACTGACAGAAGTCCATTCGCAAGCGGTAATCTCCATCTTGTAACTTCTGCACTTTCCTTCTGTGATAAGGATGGATCTTCTCAGTGCGAGTAATACGGTTCACTGTTGAACGTGAAATGTGAACTCGACGTTCAACCCGTCTTGTACTCGTACTGGGATCCGCACGGATAGCAGCGAGAACGCGTTCTTCGTTGCGAACGTTCCGAATCTCTCGAGGTCGACCGACTCACTCGACGTTGTTCGGCATCAAATTGCCGGATTCGCGACAACGATGAAGAGCGCGGAGGATAACATTTTTATCCGGAAAGCTTTCACGATTTGGAAACCTCTCAAGATAAGCGCGTGCAGCTCCTTGAGCATTGCGATTATACTCGCCATAGAGAATAATCATCTCGGTAAATTCAGCAGCAGTATAAACCATAATGACTAAGTTCGTTGAGAGAAAATTCAGATACGACTGTCAACGGAAAATAGTTAGCCAAAAGAAAGAAAGAAAACAAATGAAATCGGAAAACAAATGGAATCGCGAGACACATGGAAAAAAAGAACATTAAAAACAAATAAGAGAGTCAGAATAATAGCAACGATTAGAATAAAAAATAATTAATAAACGAGGAGAATGAGAGATAAAAATACAGAAGTTTTTTAAGTAAAATAAATCAGCAAACAACACTCTGTTAGACCGTCTAAAAGCATCGCTTCTTTATTTTAGTAATTATAATTATTATTTTCTTTATTTACCAAAATAAATTAGCCGCCGACACTTTGTTACTCCGTCCGAGTTAATCGATTTTTTATTTTTATAATCATAATTATTATTTTAGGAATTAAACGAAATTAATCAGCTACCCAGTGCCTTTGCTTGACCCTCGCTTTTGGTTTCTAATTGAAAATTACTACAATAATTTAAAATGAATAAAAATTCTTGAACCAAACGCCTAGTGCCTCTAACAGACTCTATCTGACTCTCGCTACTTATTTTGAAATTAAAAATTTCTTAAATTATTTCAAATAAAAATTAAATTTCATTCCTAGCCACCCAGTGCCTCTTACATACCCTCGCTACTTATGTTTTAATAAAAATTACTTTAATTGTTCTAAATAAAAATTAAAATTCAATCATTGCAGCCCAGTGCCTCTTGCTCACCCTAGCTACTCGAATTTCAATCAAAAAATACTTTAATTAATAAAATAAAAATAAAAATTTATTCACAGCTGCCCAGTGCTTCTTACTCACTCTTGCTACTTGATTTTCAATTAATAATTACTTCAAGTATTTTTAATTAAAATGAAAATTGATTCACAGCCGCCCGGTGTCTCTTACACAGCCTCGCTACTTTTTTTTTTAATTAAAAACTACTTTAATCATTTGAAATAATAATAAAAATTCATTCATAGCCGCTCAAGACCTCTAACTGACCCTCGCTACTGATTGTTTAATTAAAAATTACTTTTATCACTCCGAATAAAAATAAAAATTAATTCGTAGCTACTGATTGCCTCTCACAGAGCCTCACTACTTGTTTTTCATTTAAAAATTACTTTTATTATTCCGAATAAAAACGAAAATTCGGTCATAGCTGCCAAGTACTTTTTACTTACCCTCACTACTTGTTTGTCAATTAAAAATTACTTGAATTACTCGGAATAACAATAAAAAATTATTCATAGCCGCCCAGGGCCTCTTTCTGAACCTCGCTACTTATCTTTCATTTAATAATTACTTTAATTATTAAAAATAAGAATGAAAATTTATTCCTAGCTGGCCAGTGCCTCTTACTCACCTTAGCTACTCCATATTTAATGAAAAATTACTTTTATTATTCGAAACAAAAAGAAAAATTCATCCATAGTGGCTCAGGGCTTCTAACTGACCCTCGCGACTCATCTTTTAATTGAAAATTATTCTTACTATTCCCAGTAAAAATAAAAATTTATTCATAACCGCCAAGTGCCTTTTACTCGACCTAGCTACTCAATTTTCAATCAAAAATTACATTAACTATTTGAAATAAAAATAAAAATTCATTCATTGCCGCTTAATGCTTCTAACTGACCCTCGCTACTTATTTTTCAATTAAAGATTATTTTCATTAATCTGAATGAAAATAAAAATTAATTGGTAGCCGCCCAGTACCTACTTGAAAATCACCACTAATTTTTCAATTAAAAAATACTTTAACTATTCCAAAGAAAAATCAAAATTCAATCATAGTTGTCCGGTGCCTCTTACTAACCCTCACTACTTGTTAGTTGATTAAAATTACTTGAATTACTCCAAATAACAATAAAAATTTATTCATCGCCGCCCAGGGCATCTTACTGAAACATGCTACGAATTTTTCATTTGAAAATTACTTGAATGATTTCAAATAAAATTCAAAATTCGATCCTAGCCACCCAGTGTCTCTTACACACCCTTGCTACTTATGTTTCGTTTGAAAATTACTTTGATCATTCTAACTAAAAATAAAAATTTATTAATAGCTGCCCAATACCTCTAACTGACCCTCGCTACTTATTTTTCAATTAAAAATTACTCTCACTATTCCGAATACGGATAAAAATTCATTCATAACCGCCCAGTGCCTCTTACTCGACCTAGCTTCTCGATTTATAATAAAAAATTACTTTAATTATTCGAAATAAAAATAAATATTCATTTCCAGCCGGGTAGTGCCTCTACTTGACAATCACTAATAATGTATCAATTAAAAATTACATTCATTATTCGAAATGAAAAAAATAGTAATTTATGTCATATGGCCGCAAAGTGGCAATTTTCTGACAACGACGATGTTGCGATATGAGCTTAAGGTTTGTGGCGGGAATGTACGAAAACGGGCGTAATTTTAACGTCCGAGGCGAAGCCGAGGTCGGAAATTTACGCTCGTTTTCGTACATTCGCGTTACAAACTTTAAAGCGAATATCGTAAAATTGTCGTTGTCAAAATCACCACTTAGTGGCCAAATGACATACAATATTTTTTTTTGCCCTCGGGGCGGAAAGTGGCAACTTTGGTCTCACTGCGCTAAACAAAGTTGCCGCTTTCTTCCTTCCTCGGACAAAAAAATATTATACAGCCCTTGGGAAGTAAAAAGAAAACCTCAGATCACATGTTTGTTGACCTCGGCTTTGCCTCGGCCAACAATTACATGTGATCTGAGGCTTTTCTTATTTTCCTTCCCAAGGGGTGTAATATACTATTGTTATCAACGCTCCAAAAGTTTAACTTTTGAGAGATAGGAGGCAAATAATGACATTCAAATTTCAAGAAGTTTCACAAGTGCAAAAAAACTTAATTTTATATTAATTATCTTTTGATTAATATTTATTTATGGCGTGGTTGTTATTTTATTAAAATTAGGTCCGCTTCGTAATAAGCTGCCAGCTACTCAAAATCATCGGTCGGTACACTAGAATTGCATTCATTTCGTTCTAAATTTTATCCGATTGCACAAGGCCAGTACGGAAAAGAAGGGGAAAGCAAACTTTGCGGCCTAGGCCACGGAAAAAAGGCGGTATAGTAGAGTCTCTAGAAATGAGAATCTTTTCGGACGCCACCCAGCGCTCAAAAGTTGAACTTTTGGAGCGAGTATAACAAAAAAATTCCTTCAGCGCCGCCCAGTGCCTGTAACTGACCCTCGGTACTTATTTCTCATTTGAGTAAAATAATTTCTTCAAAATTTATTATAAAAAATTACTTTAATTATTCCGCATATAAATAAAAATTCATTCATAGCCGCTCAGTGCCTCTACTCGAAATTAACAACTAATTTTTCAATTCAAAATGACTTCAATCGTTCTGAATAAAAATGAAAAATTTATTCATAGTCGCCCAGTGCCTCTACTTGACACTCGCTAATAACTTGTTAATAAAATAATAAAAAATTACTTCAATTGTTCTGAAAAGAAATAAAAATTCAATCATTGCCGCCAAGTGCCTCTTGCTCGACCTAGCTACTCGATTTTCAATCAAAAATTACTTTAACTATACGAAATAAAAATAAAAATGCATTCATAGCCGCCCAATGCTTTTAACTGACCCTCGCTACTTATTTTTCAATTCAAAATTTCTTCATTATTCAAAATAAAAATAAAAATCTATTCATAGCCGTCAAGTGCCTTTTACTGACCCTCGCTACTTGTTTTTCAATTAGAAATTACTTGAATAATTCTAAATAAAAATAAAAATTCATTCATAGCCGCCCAGTGCCTCTAACTGACTCTCGCTACTTATTTTTCGATTAAAAATTATTCTTACTATTCCCAAAAAACATCAAAATTCATTCATAACCGCAAAGTGCCTCTTACTCGACCTAGCTACTCAATTTTCAATGTAGAATTACTTTAACTATTCGAAATAAAAATAAAAATTCGTTCATAGCCGCCCGATGCTTCTAACTGACCCTCGCTACTTTTTTTTCAATTGAAAATTACTCTAATCATTCGAAATGGAAATAATAATTCATCCATAGCCACTCTGGGCCTCTGTCTGACTCTCGATACTTATTTTCTGAATAAAAATTACTGTAATCATTCGAAATAATAATAAAAATTCATCCATAGCCGCTCAGGACCTCTAACTGACCCTCGCTACTTATTTTTCATTTAAAAATTACTCAAACTAAAAATAAAAATCCTAGCCGCCCATTGTCTCTTACAAACTCTCGCTACTTATTGTTTTATTAAAGATTACTTTTGTTATTTAAAATAAAAATTAAAATCGATTCACAGCAGCCCAGTGCCTTTAACTGACTCTCGCTACTTATTTGTCAATTAATAATTTCTTTAAGTATTCGAATTAAAAATCCAAATCTTGGCATAGCCGCCCAGTGCCTCTCCTTGCAACTCGCCACACATTTTTTTATGAAAAATTACATTAATTATTCCAAATAAAAATTAAAATTTATTCATAGCCGCCCAGAGCCTCAACTTGACACTAACCACAAATTTTTCAATTGAAAATTACTTTAATAATTCTAAATAAAATTCTCAATTGATTTATAGCTGCCCAGTGCCTCTAACTTATTCTTCCTACTAATTCTTCAATAAAAAATTACTTTAAGTATTGTTAATTAAAATAAAAATTCATTCCCAGCCACCCAGTGTCACTTACACAACCTCGCTACTCATTTTCTGAATCAAAAATACTCTAACCATTCGAAATAATAATAAAAATTCATTCATAGCCGCTTAGGGCCTCTAACTGACTCTTGCTACTTATTTTTCAATTAAAAATTACTCTTATTACTCCGAATAAGAATAAAAAATAATTCATAGCTGCTCATTGCCTCTCGCTGACCCTCACTACTTATTTTTCATTTAAAAATTACTTTTATTATTCCAACTAAAAATAAAAATTCATTCCTACTCGCTCAGTGTCTCTTAGACATCCTCGCTACTTATGTTCTGAAAAAAAATTACTCTAATTATTCGAAATAATAATAAAAATTCATTCATAGCCGCTCAGGGAAGGGCCTCTTAGACACCCTCGCTACTTATGTTCTGAATAAAAATTACTCAAATCATTCGAAATAATAATAAAAATTCATTCATAGCCGCTCAGGGCCTCTAACTGACCCTCGCTACTTATTTTTCAATTAAAAATTACTCTTATTACTCGGAATACAAATAAAAATTAATTCATAACTGCTCATTGCCTCTTACACTGACCCTCAATACTTGTTTTTCATTTCGAAATTACTCTAATTATTACAAATGAAAATAAAAATTCATTTGTAGCCGCCTACTGTCTCTAACACACCCTTGCTACCTATTTTTTAATTACAAATTACTTTAATCATTCGAAATAATAATAAAAATTCATCCATAGCCGCTCAGGACCTCTAACTGACCCTCGCTACGTATTTTCATATTAAAAAATTACTGTTATTATTCGAAATAAAAATAAAAATTCATTCATAGTCGCCCAGTACTTCTTACTCAACATCACTACTTATATTTCATTTAAAAATTACATTAATTACTTTAAATCAAAATAAAAATTTATTCCTAGCCTCCTATTGTCTGTTACAAACCTTCGCTACTTATTGTTTGATAAAAAATTGTTTTCATTATTCAAAATAACAATTAAAATCGATTCATAGCCACCCAGTGCCTCTAACTGACCCGCGCTACTTATTTTTCAATTAAAAATTTCTTTAATTATTTCAATGGAAAATCCAAATCTTGGCATAGCCGCCCAGTGCCTCTTCATGCAACTCGCCACAAATTTTTTTATGAAAAATTACATTAATTATTCCGAATAAAAATTAAAATTCATTCATAGCCACCCAGAGCCTCAACTTGACACTTAACACTAATTTTTCACATGAAAATTACTTTAATCATTCTAAATAAAAATAAAAATTTATTCATAGCTGCCCAGTGCCTCTTAATTATGGTTCCTACTGGTTTTTCAATCAAGAATTATTTTAAGTATTGTTAATTGAATTGAAAATTTTTTCCCAGCCACCCAGTGTCTCTTACACAACCTCCCTACTTATTTTCTGAATAAAAATTACTGTAATCATTCGAAATAATATTAAAAATTCATTCATAGTCGCCCAGGGCCTCTAACTGACCCTCGCTACTTATTTTTCAATCAAAAATTACTCTTATTACCCCGAATAAATATAAAAATTAATTCTTAGCTGCTCATTGCCTCTCACTGACCCCCACTACTTGTTTTTCATTTAAAAATTACTTTTATTATTCCAACTAGAAATAAAAATTCATTCCTACTCGCTCAGTGTCTCTTACACACCCTCGCTACTTATTTTCTGAATAAAAATTGCTCTAGTCATTCAAAATAATAATAAAAATTCATGCATACCTGCTCTGGGCCTCTAACTGACTCTCGCTACTTATGTTTCAATTAAAAATTACTTTAATTATGTGAAATGAAAATAAAAATTCATCCATAGCTGCTTGGGGCCTCTAACTGACCCTCAGTACTTATTTTTCAATTGAAAATTACGCTGATTATTCGAAATAAAAATCAAAATTCATCCATAGTCGCTCTGTGCCTCTAACTGACCCTCGCTAATTATTTTTTAATTAAAAATTACTTTTACTATTCCGAATAAAAACTAAAATTAATTTATAGCTGCTCATTGCCTCTCACTGACCCTCACTACTTGTTTTTTATTTAAAAATTACTTTAATTATTCCAAATAAAAATAAAAATTGATTCATAGCCACCCAGGGGCTAGTACTTATACTCGCTACTTGTTTTTCAATTAAAAATTATTTGAATGATTCAAAATAATAATAACAATTCAATCATAGCCGCCTAGTGCCTCTAATTGAATCTTGCTACTTATTTTTCAATTAAAAATTATTCCAACTATTCCCAATAAAAATAAAAATTAATCCATAACCGCCAAGTGCCCCTTACTCGACCTAGTTACTCGATTTTTAATCAAAAATTACTTTATATATTCGAAATAAAAATAAAAATTCATTCATAACCTCCCAATGCTCTTAACTGACCCTCGCTACTTATTTTTCAATTGAAAGTTATTCTTATTTTTCCGAATAAAAATAAAAATTTATTCATAGCCACCCAGTACCTCTTACTCACCCTTGCTACTTATTTTTCATTTATAAATTACTTCAATTATTCTAGATCGAAATAAAAATTTATCCCAAGCCGCCCAGTGTCTCTTACACACCCTTGCTACTTATTTTTTAATTAAAAATTATTTTAATCATTCGAAATACTAATAAAAATTCATCCATAGCCGCTCAGGGCCTCACACTGACCCTCGCTACTTAATATTAAATTAAAAATTACTGTTATTATTCAAAATAAAAATAAAAATTTATTTATAGCTGCCCAGTGCCTCTTATTGACCCTCGCTACTTATTTTTTATTTAAAAGTTACTTTAATTATTCTAATTAAAAATCAAAATTTTGTCATGGCTGCCCAAGGCCTCTAACTGACTCTCGCTACCTATTTTTCAATTAGCGATTACTTTAATTACTTCAAATAAAAGAAAAAAATTCAGACACAGCCGCCCAGTGCCTTGTTAATGATT
>NC_058160.1:16054679-16061019 GCF_020080835.1 Cotesia glomerata
TGTGTGTGTGTGTGTTTGTGTGTGTGTGTGTATGTGTATATGTGTGTGTGTGTGTATGGATGTATGTGACCCTTTTATAACTTTTGAACAACTTCACCGATTTAATCGCGGTTGGTGCCTTTCGAAAGGGCTTGACCAAACTTAGATTTTAAATACTATTTCGACTGATTTAAACCAATAGATTTTAAGAAATCTCAAAAAAACTAAAAAATAATTTTTTTGAAATGAGGTTATTTTAAAATTACTTTTAAATGGCTCAAAAAACGTCGATCTTTGCAAACCCGGTTAAAATCAGTTGATTCGTTTGTGAGTTATCGTTGTCGAAAGAAATCTGAAAAAAGTGTTTTTTCGGAATTACTTCAAAATTCCTGGCTCGATCGATTTAAATTTGAATATTTTCTATGGAGCTTCAAAAACTACGTCGAATGCCGCCAATCGCGTGAGAATCGGTACATTCATTCTAAAGTTATTGCCGTTTGAAAATTCAAAAAATTGTGTTTTATCAAACTGCTATTAGAGTTTTAAGCTCGAAAAGTTAAAATTGATACAAAAATAATATTTTTGAGCTCGAAGAGCTCAAAGACGTAATGTATGGTTTTGAGCGCTTAAGATCAAAATGAGCGGGAAGTTGCAGAGATGGCCTTTAGGGTTAACCGTCATCCTAATTTTTTTTTCTTTCTTGCAAGAGATCACTCGAAAAATAGTATAAAATATCAAATTATTTCTAATCAAAATTTAATTGATTGAATTCAATTCATAATTATGGTCAAATAATTATAATAATATAACTATTAAAATATCAACTGACAAGTACTAAGCTGTCACAAAACAATAACAACTGTTATAGGTTATGTAAAGGCGGTACTTAAAACAGTTGCTCACGATGTTTATTTATTGTTTGAATCAGCAAATATCACTTCAATATATTAAATCTGCTATAATTTACGTGAAATTTTGATGTATGTTTAATAACAATTTATTATAATGCAAAAAAAAACTTTATGATTATATTTCATTTTCAAATTTGCCGCGCACCGAGAAGTCGCCATTTTTACTCTAATAAAGATGGGGGAATAATGTCTCCGACAAACAACAATAAAAGAAAACAATTTTTGATATTAAAAAATTAAGTAAATTAAAACTATGTGGTAAATCGTTATTAAATTTTGATAGAATATTTATGAAACATTTTTCTATCTATAGAAAGTTTTTTTTATTAACTTCCCGCTAAAAATCTCAGATTTTCAAAAATCGGAAAGTTATTGTTTTCACCCCGTTTTGCAAAAATCGAGTTTTCATCAGATCTCGACGTTTAAAGGTCACAGGAAGCTTCCCTGACTATCCCCGCGAGGTTGTCACTATGTCTGTATGTATGTGTGTGTGTGTGTGTGTGTGTGTGTGTGTGTGTGTGTGTGTGTGTGTGTGTGTGTGTGTGTGTGTGTGTGTGTGTGTGTGTGTGTGTGTGTGTGTGTGTGTGTGTGTGTGTGTGTGTGTGTGTGTGTGTGTGTGTGTGTGTGTGTGTAAGTATGTGAATCACTTATAACTTTTGAACGGTTGAACCGATTTTATCGCGGTTGGTGCCATTCGAAAGGGCTTTGCCAAACTTAGATTTTCTGAGAATTTGAACCGATTCGGACCGATAGATTTTGAGAAATTTTGAAAAATCTCAAAAAAAATTAGAAAAAAATCATTTTTGAAAGTGGTTTTTTTGGAATATCTTTTAAACGGCTTAATCGATCAATTTCAAAAACTAATCAGCTCTTAACGTCAAAAAACCACGCCGATCGGCGCTAATCCGGTCAAAATCGGTTGATTCGTTCGAGAGATAGCGTGAACGAAATAAAACCGAAAAAAACCGAAAAAACTGTTTTTTTCACATAACTTCGTCATTTCTTCTCGGATCGTTTTTGATGATATAGAATAATTTCAGAGGTTAAAAAACCGCGTCGATTGCCGCCGAAAACGTGGAAATCAGTTGATTTGTTCGAGAGATATCCTCGACGAAATATTTGGAAATAAGGATTTTTTCAACATAACTTCGACATTTTTTGGAATAACTTTCAAACAGCTCTACCGATCGATTCCAAAAACTAATCAGCTCTTAACATTATAAAACCACGTCGATTGCCACCAAGCTGGTCAAAATCGGTTGATTCGTTCGAGAGATATCGTGAACGAAAGAAAACCGAAAAAAGTGTTTTTTCAGAGTTACTCCGAAATTTTTAGTTTGACCAATTGAAACTTAGAAATTATTTATAAGGCTTAAAAAACTACGTAGAATGCCGCCAACCACGTAAAAATCGGTTCATTCATTCAAAAGTTATTGCGGTATGAACATTCAAAAAATAGTGTTCCATGAAACTTCTATCAGACTTTTGAGCTCAAAGAGCTCAAAAGCATAGAAAAGGTATCTTTTTGAGCTCGGAGAGCTTAAAACAACACACAGATTGTACTTTTGAGCTCGAAGAGCTCAAAAAAGCGGCCAGGTATTAACGGAATTAGCGGGAAGTTGCAGGGATGGCCTTTAGGGTCAACCGTTTTCCTAATTTTTTGGTCAATTTGGCCGATTTTCTATAAATCCTCCATTTCCGGCGTCATTGAACAAGGACACTCATAAGAGACCGTGTATTTCAACAAAACTTTGATTAATTATATCTCTTAAACGCTGTGGTAAAAGAATTTGATTTTTTTTCTATAGATGTATTAAATCATAATCTTTCGAATGAATAGAAAAAAATATAGGGTCAAGTTGAAGTCATTTGGAGCCCAAACTACCTCAAGAGCAAAACTTTATGCTTTTCAAATATATAAATCTGAAGAAGATCAAATTCAAACATATGAGTCTAGTGGAGAAATAAAAGATGATACGGTTAAAATGCGAGCAGAAGGTTTCAAAAAATCAACTTTGCAAACTATAACGTTTGATGATTATAAACAATGTCTACTCGATAATATAAAAGTAAAAAAAGATAAATATGTTATAAAAAGTGGAAATCATGAAGTTAATACACTTCTCCAAACTAAATTAGCTCTAAGTTGAAAAGATGACAAATGTCAACTTAAAACTAGTACAGAACTTTACTATGGGGCTTTGAAATAAAAGATTCACAAAAGTTGTCAACATTGAAATAAACTATTAAAAGACCAAGATTATTGTAGATTAAATTTAAAGTAATTAACGAAAATTAATGTTATGTTTTTGTAATAAAAAAATTAGGAAAATGGTTGACCCTGAAAGCCATCTCTGCAACTTCCCGCTCATTTTTTCCGACAAAGATTTTTTTCGACAACGATATCTCACGAACGCATCAACTGATTCTGACGCTTTTGGTGGCGATCGATGTGGGTTTTCAAGGTTAAAAGCTGATTAATTCTTAAGGTCGATCGGTTCAGCCAATTCGGAGATATTTAAAAAAAATGAAAAAAAAAACTTTTTTTTTTCACTTTTTTTGCAATTTCTCGAAATTTACTAGTCCGAATCAGTTCCAACTTTTAGGGAATCTAAGTTTGGCGAAGACCTTTCGAATGACACCAACTGCGATGAAATCGGTCAAGCCGTTTAGAAGTTATAAGAGGTTACACACACACACACACACACACACACACACGCACACACACACACGCACGCACACACACACACACACACACATACAGACATACGGACATCATTGTAAAAATAGTCAGGGAAGCTTCTTAGGGCTTCAAAACGTCGAGATCTGTTGAAACCTCGATTTTTGCAAACCGGGGTGAAAACAATAACTCCGATTTTTCGAAATTCTTCGATTTTCTTAGCGGGAAGTTAAAAAAACGCGAAGTTAGAAAAACGTTTGACTCTAAAAGCCATCTCTGCAACTTCCCGCTAATTTCATACTTAAGCGCTCGAAATAGCGCTTACGACGATTTTAAGCTCTTTAAGCTTAAAAATATGATTTTAGTGTCATTTCGAGCTCTCCGAGCTCAAAAATCTGACAAAAGTTTAATAAAACACTGTTTCTTAAATTTTTAAACCACAATAACTTTTGAATAAATAAACCGATTTCTACGCGGTTGTTAGCATTCGACGCAGTTTTCCAGGTTCCATAGAGAATTTTCAAGCTTTAGTCAATCGAAGTAGGAATTTCGATGTAATTCCGCAGAAACATTTTCTTAGGCTTTATTTCGACAACGATAACTCACGAACGAATCAACCTATTTTGACCGGACTAGCAGCGATCAACGTGGTTTTTTGATGTTAAGAGCTGATTGGTTTTAAGAATTGATCGGTAAAGTCGTTTAAAAGTTATTCCAAAAAAACCACATTTGAAAAAATTTTTAACTTTCCGCTAAGAAAATTGAAAATTTTCAAAAACCGGGAAGTTATTGTCTTCACCCCGTTTTTCAAAAATCGATTTTTCATCAGATCTCGACGTTTTGAGGTCCTAGGAAGCTTCCCTGAATATTCCTGCGATGGTGTCTGTATGTATGTATGCGTGTGTGTATGTGTGTGTGTATGTAAACCTCTCATAACTTTTGAACGGCTTGACCGATTCGATCGCGATTGATCCCATTCGAAAGGATTCAACTAAACTTAAATTTTGGATATATGTTGGACCGATTCGGACCGATAGATTTTGAGGAATCTTAAAATTTTTTTCAAATGTGGTTTTTTTTAGAAACTTTTACACGTCTTGACTGATGAATTTTAAAAACTTATCAGCTCTTAACATTGAGAAACAACATCGATTGCGACCAAGCCGGTAAAAATCGGTTAATTCGTTCGTGAGTGATCGTTGACGGTAGAAATCGAAAAAAAGTGTTTTTTTCGAATTACACTGAAATTTTCGGTCTGATCAATTTGTATTTGGAAATGTATCATATAATTTGAAAAACTGCATCGAATGTCGCCACTTGGACATCAGTACATGCATTTAAAAGTTATTGCGGTTTGAAAATTCAAGAAATAGTGTTTTATTACAAATCTATCAAACTTTTCAGCTTGGAGAGCTCAAAACTACACTAAAATTATATTTTTGAGCTCGAAGGGCTCAAAAACGTAATAAGTGCAATTTTGAGCGCTTAATAACAAAAGTAGTGGGAAGTTGCAGGGATGGCCTTCAGGGTCAACCGTTTTCCTAATTTTTTTTTGAAGTTTTTTTGAGATTTCTCAAAATCTACCAATTCGAATCAGTCCTTTCTTTATATATCCGGGAATGTAATCAGGATTAATACAGGGATATATACAGAAATATATCCGGCGATGTATATTCATGATATATTCAGAATATCATAAGAACATACACAGTATATGTTTGAAATACACCTCCAAGTACGTTTAAAATATATTTAGGATATATGTGGGAATATGTGTATTGAAAGTTATTTTAAATGTATTTTTTTGCATGTATTACTATATTTTTGCTATTTTTTAAGTTCTATTGTTTAAGATAATAATCCAAAAAAGTTATAAAAACGGTTGACCCTGAAGGCCATCCCTACAACTTCCCGCTACTTTCGTAATTAAGCTCTCAAAATTGCACTTATTACGTTTTTGAGCTCTTCGAGCTTAAAAATATAATTTTGGTGTAGTTTTAAGCTCTCCGAGCTGAAAAATTTGATAGAAGTTTAATAAAACACTATTTTTTGAATTTTCAAACCGCAATAACTTTCGAATGAATGTACCGATTTATAACTGGTTGGTGGCATTCGACTTTCAAATTATATGATATATTTCCGTACACAAATTGATCAGACCGAAAATTTCGGTGTAATTCGAAAATAACACTTTTTTTTTTATTTCTTTTGTCAGCGATAACTCACGAACGAATCAACCGATTTTCACCGGCTTGGTGGCAATCGATGTGGTTTTTCGATGTTAAGAACTGATTAGTTTTTGACCACATTTGAAAAAATATTTTTCGCAGTTTTTTTAAGATTTCTCGAAACCTGTCTGTCTGAATCGGTCCAACCTATATTCAAAATCAAAGTTTGGTCAAGCCCTTTCGAATGGCACCAACCGCTATAGAATCGGTCAAGCCGTTCAAAAGTTATGAGAAGTTTTTATACGGCCACACTTACACACACACACACACACACACACACACACACACACACACACACACACACACACACCTCGGGGCAGAAGAGATACTGCTACCGGGCGCGTCTCCCCGAGCGGATGGGAGAACGCTCGCTGTCCTTGGATGACACTTAATCTCTTAGTTGATGAGGTACAGCGGGTAGGAGCCAAGCAAAATAACCAAACAAAATAAGCTTCCGTGGACAAAACTCCCCTTTCATGGGTTGGTCACACTAACTGACCTAGCAAGACGATTGGTTCCTGCTGTAACTCACTGGGAGTGTC
>NC_058160.1:16061119-16104455 GCF_020080835.1 Cotesia glomerata
ACACTGTAAAAGCGGTAATTACTGCACGAAAATGTTAATTTATCTGAAACACACTAAATTAATTAAAAGCAATCAGATTAAGCAAAAGAAAGTTATAATGTAGTAAAACTTCAAAACGGCGATTTTATAGTATGAAAAAAAAGATTGATGCGAAAAAGAAGAGTTGAAAAATGCATTCAATCCGACAAAGCACACGAGAAGAGAGCGAGAGAGAGCGCTCCAATTCTCGGCCAGAGGACCCCTGGTGCTCTGCAGGCGCCTGACCTGCCTCCAAGTGGAGAGGTAGAGAAGCCTCTAGTGGTTTTAGTCGGTAATGGCTGGGAAGTAGAGAGGGAGATTTGAACATTCTCCCCCCTTCTCCGCTCGATGGAGAAGTAGATGAGACGTGGCTGGAGCAACGTCATGAGAATCTTCCTCGTGTCTTGGAATAGGAAGCTAGTACCAACTTGTGTATTGGTCGTGTATAGGTAGAAGTAGCCGTCTGGATGGTGACAACTCGGGTAAGATCATCCTTACCAGGGTGAGTGTGGGTGACACGACCCAGCGGCCATTTTGATGGTGGATATCGCTCATCTGTGACCAGGACTAGAGATCCAACATCGATGTCGTTGAATGAAGTATTCCACTTGGAGATGGTTTGATGAGATTTCAGGCAAGAAGCAGACCAGTGGTACCAGAACAGTTGAAGCCGCTGCTGGATGTCCTCAAGTCGTGATAGTCGGTTTGCTGGGGTGTCGACCAGTGTTGGCTCGGGTATAAGCGTAAGGGGTGCTCCTCGAATGAAGTGTCCAGGAGTCAACGCTGTGAGATCGTCAGGATCTTCTGATAGAGCACTGAGAGGTCGAGAATTTAAAACAGCTTCCACCTGAGTTAGAAGCGTGGAGAAGTCCTCGTACGTGAGGATTTTGTCCGAATTGATGCGTGATAGGTGATGCTTGACAGATTTGACGGCAGCTTCCCATTTGCCACCCATGTGAGGAGCTCCTGGAGGATTGAACTTCCATTTTGTACCGTCGTTGGCAATAAGTTGTTGAAGATGTTGCGATTCTTTGGTAGAACCAGCTAGCAACCGTTTCAAGATAACACTAGCACCTTGAAAGTTGGTTCCGCAGTCACTGGTGAGCGTCTTGCAGATTCCTCGTCGGGCTGTGAAGCGTCTGAACGCTTTCAAGAAGCCTTGAGCACTGTAGTCAGTTACCAGCTCCAGGTGAGTAGCAGAAGTTGAAAAGCACACGAATACTGCGATCCAAGCCTTATATGAGCGCGTGCCGCGCCCTTGAAAGAACTTGAGCGACACTGGGCCTGCGTAATCGACTCCAGCATGCTCAAAGACCAGTGAAGGTGTGACACGGGAAGCTGGGAGCTGTCCCATGCGTTGTTGAGCACGGATGCCACGTATCCTGGTGCAGGTGACGCATCGATGAATGAAAGATTTGATAGGAGCACGACCACCAAGGATCCAGCAGTATCTACGTACGTAGTCAAGCGTCAGCTGGGTTCCACCATGCATCGTGCGAGTGTGGGCGTTGGCGATGATGAGCCTGGAGATTTCCGAATCCTTTGGCATGATTGGAGGATGTTTGGCGTCTTCATCGAGTAGCGAGTTTTGTAAACGTCCACCAACTCGAAGTAAACCAGTCTGGTCGATCCAAGCTGTAAGTCGAGAGAGAGGGTGAGATTTAGCAAGACTCTTACCTTGCAATAGTACTCGAATCTCACTGGCGAAGTAGATTTGCTGCGTGGATTTGATCCAGAACTTCAATGCAAATTGAAGATCAGCAGGATTTAGGGGTGATGAGCCTAAGCTAGATCCAGAAACTCTCTTAAAGCATGCCACTGCTCGCTGAATCGTGGCTGTGACACGGAGCAGTTTTGTGAGAGGTCTGTCTTCGTAGAATAGGACATCAAACGGCAGCTTGGTGCTTGTAGATGTGTGTACTGAACTTGGGCGAATCTCGGTGTCGGCAAGTTGATCGTTTGATGCTGTGAACGATGGCCAGAGATGACTCTGCTGGGCTAGCCAGTCGGGTCCAGACCACCAGAGTCTGTGATTAATAAGTTGTGCAGGTGTAAGACCTCGAGACGCACAATCTGCCGGGTTTTGCTTTCCTGAAACAAGTCTCCAGGTGGCGTTTGGCGAGGTTTGCTGAATCGCTTGAACTCGGTTCTTCACGAACTCCTTCCAGCGCATTGGATCGCTGTTGATCCAAGCTAGAGTCACCGAAGAGTCAGTCCACAGTGAGACAGGAACATGATGGAGCTGGAGAGTCGACTGAACGCGAGAGACCAGTTTTGATAGCAGCAGAGCAGCTGATAATTCCAATCGTGGAATTGTGAGGCGATGCAGAGGCGCGACTCGAGTCTTGGAACAGACTAGAGTTACTGATGATGATCCGTTGGAAGTTGTTACTCTGAGGTAAACAGCAGCAGCCATTGCAGCTTGAGAGGCATCTGAAAACCCATGTATCTCGACTTCCAAGTTGTCAGCGCGTAGATTGAGCCACCGAGGAATAGCCAGCTGAGATAGCTGAGATAGCTCATCACGAAACGACGTCCAGCGATGAATGATTTGCGGCGTGAGAGTATCATCCCATCCGACCTTTTCTTGCCATAAATCTTGCATTAAGATTTTGGCGCGGACGATGACTGGCGAGATCAAGCCCAGAGGATCAAACAGTTGAGCTGTTTCGGATAAGATGGTGCGTTTGGTGATAGCTGCCTTTTGTGAGGACTGACCAGTGAACTTGAGCAGATCTGGCGCACACTGCCAGGCTAGACCCAGAATCTTGGAGGATGACTCGTTAAATTCATGATACTCTGAACCTGGTTGATAAGATAGATTAATTTTGAAGAAATCAGGATGATTGCTCTTCCACTTTGCCAAAGGGAAGCATCCTCGTAGACACATTTCTTCAACTTGTTTTGCGATAGCATTGAGAGAGTCGAGATCATCAGCACCGCCAGTAATGTCGTCGACATAACTTCCCCTTTCGATCGGTTCAGCAGCTAAAGGAAAGTCGTGACCTTCGTCTAGCAGTAGTTGTCTCAGGGTGCGGCCTGATAAGTAAGGAGCTGATGTAGTTCCGTATGTAACTGTGGTAAGTTCGAACTCTTGGCTCTGTGAGTTATTATCAGTCCATAAGATGCGTTGGAACTTGCGATCATCAGGATGTATGAGAATTTGGCGAAACATCTTTTCTACGTCAGTTGTAAAGATGAGGCGATGGCGACGGACATACAACAGCACGTCGAAGATGTCATTCTGAGTCTTGGGACCGACATGAAGCAGTTCGTTGAGCGAATAGCCTGATGTTGTCTTACTAGAGCCATTGAACACCACACGAATTTTGTTATTGCGCATCACTCCGTGATGAGGGAGGTAATAGACAACGTCTGAAGCAGTTGACGGTTGAACTTTCTCCATGTGACCCAGGGACTCGTACTCGGTGAGAAACTCTGTGTACAGTCGATGAAGATTTGGTTGTTGGGCGATGCGATTGAGAATGCGAGATAGCGAACGTTGTGCAATGCCTTTCGAGTATCCAAGCGGAGGAGCATTGGGTTTGAAGGGCAATCGCACGATGTAGCGACCTGAGCTGTCGCGAGAGTGAGTGGCGATGAAGTGTGCTTCACACTCGGCTTCTTCAGCACTAAGAGATTCTTGGTGAGACGCTGGAACTTCTTCCTGCTCCCAGAATTTCGAGACGAGTTCGTGAAGCTGCAGGTTTGAGATTAGGTGACCTTGATGTGCAGGCGTGGTGATAGAAGATGGACCAGCAGGTCCAAGAACGGCCCATCCAAAAACAGTCTGAATGGCGATAGGCTGTCCGGGGTTCCCATGATAACTCCAGGCTTGATAATCAAGCCATAAGAGTCAGCTCGAATGAGGATGTCAATCCGACCTGGTGATAGATGATCTGGATCTGCTAGTTCCAAATCTGCGATGTGGTTCCAGGATTGACTGGCGATGACGACTGGAGGCAGTTCGACGGTAAGAGACTGCAGTACGTGCGCATGAAGCTCAATCTGGTCTTCAGAATGCTTAGATCGTAAAGTGATGTCAACAGCACCCTTCGTTGATCCTGAAGGCACACTTCCTACTCCAATAATCGGGATACTCGTTTTGGAAGGCTTCATATCAAGCTGGCGAGCGAGCTGCAGAGAAATCAGCGATAGTTCTGACCCTGGATCGATCAACAGACGTACTGTGCGAGGATGATGTGTTGGCGATACGATGAGGGCTTGTGCTGTGGCCAACAACACCAGAGGTCTTGATGCTGAGGCTGTGTTGCACGAAGAACGAGCTTGTTGCGAAGAGAGTAGCGATGCTGCGATAGGCAATGACGAGGTCGTTGCGGCGATAGGCGATGGCGATGGCGATAATGCGATAGGCGATGGCGATAATGCGATAGGCGATGGCGATAATGCGATAGGCGATGGCGATGTCGTGCTAGCAGATGATGCATCAGGTAGTCAGAATGACGTATTCTGACCTACCTGCTGAGAGGCAGTAGATTGAGAATTCATCATTGTGTTAGATGAAGTTGATGCTGAGCTGAGAAGCGTAGAATCATGTAGCATGGAATGATGCGCTGCTTGGCAAAACCGACAGCGTTTTTGGCTACGACAATTCTCGAACGAATGAGGTCCAAGACAGTTGGGGCACAACGACTTGGAGATAGCCAGCTGATGACGCTCTTTGGGCGATAATCTTTGGAACGCTGGGCACGATACGATGAAATGTGCTTCACCACAGCACGAACAAGGACGTTGTGGTCTTGGAGATGCTCCAGCGATCTGTCCAGGAGGTGGTTGAGTTGTTGTAGGAGGTCCAGTGGCCATAGTGACGTTTTGCGATGTCGAACTGGTCATATGGACATGTGCAGATGATGTCTTAGATCCGTGGGTGAGTTTGCTACCACTCGCGGACTTTTTGTTGACCTTAGGGTCACGTGGTTTGACTGGAAGACGTCCTTCCATGGCTTCAAGGGCTCGTGCACGAGCTAGCAGGAAGCTCTTGATACGATCGTACGGTGGGAAATCTGTAGCCGCTCCCAGCGTGATTTCCCAGTCTTCTCGAGTCTGAGGATCCAGCTTCTGAGTGATATAATGTACAATAATGTGATCCCAGTGATCAACTGGCGATCCGAGAGCCCTCAGGGCATTTAGTACCTCAGAAGTGGTGTTGATAACGTTGTTAACCTCTTTAGCGGCTCGCGACGCCATTTTGGGTATGGTAAACAGTTTGTTGAGTTGAGCCGTGATCAATACTCGCTTGTTCTCATACCTCGTGGTCAGAGTTTGCCAGGCTGTGGCGAATGCAGTGTCTGTTATCTCCACATTAGCGACGAGAGAGTATGCAGTGCCTTGGAGGCTCTGGAGAAGATAGTGCATCTTGTCAACCTCGTTAACACCGTCTTTGTTGACGACGGATGAGAACTTATTTTTGAATGATTGCCATTCAAGAAGCTCTCCATTGAATTTTGGAGGTTGAATAGTTGGCAACTGTGGACGAAAGGCGGTAGCCTCATTTGCAGTGCGATTGTGAGGCGAGAGAGGAACCACACGAGGTTCAATTTCGGCGATGCGGCGCTTGAGAGAAGATTTAACCATTACGTAGCGATTAACGGCCTTGGTGAATCGACCTTCTTTAAAGTAATTGTGGGTGATATCAATATCCTTGCAACTGGTCAATTTGTCATTGGCGTCGGCAATCTTGTTCCACGTAGACTCAAGCACCTCGAGCTTGACTTCGCAGTCAATTGGCTGGATCAGATTGTGCTCGCCGTTTCCGACTTCATTGACCATGGAGTTGAGGGCACCCATGTGAGTTTCGAACACCAGTAGGTACTTGGCAGACATCGTAATAATCTGAAAGATATCGAAAGAGAATGAATTCGAGAAAAAGAAGTAAGTTAGCGATAAAGAGAGATATAAAAGGAACGAACTGACAATTTAGATTGAATCCTCTTGCGTGCTCGATGCGATGAAGATGTAGTGCGATGACCTTGAGTTGAGACCTGATTCCAATAATCACTTTTTTACGACGCGCACACGAATGACACAGGTAGATCTTCGCACTAAGGGTCCCAATCTAACTTTCCACCAACGCAGTACATTTTTAGGTACTCAGCAATGCGTCGGAGTTGCCAAACGCGCACTAGATTACCGGAACTACACAAAATTCACTCAAAGTATTTTTTTGTATTTTTTATTAAGCGATAAATTTGAACGAAACTATCCAAAATCCGGCTCGAGGGACCATTTTGTATAATACTTCAAATCTTATAAGATAAAAGATACTGGGACTTGGGTTCGTTTCTGTTTGTTCAATTTCAATAAAAAATACAAAAATTATTAACAAAAATAACACTATATATTTATTAACAAAAGTACACTAAATATTTCACTAATTTGATAGCGGATTGTTTAAATAAACGTAGATAAGCAAAACACAGCGTGGTTATCAAAAGCGAAGCAGATTAGCACGTGGTTAAGGCAAAAACCGCCGACACTGTAAAAAGCGGTAATTACTGCACGAAAATGTTAATTTATCTGAAACACACTAAATTAATTAAAAGCAATCAGATTAAGCAAAAGAAAGTTATAATAGTAAGCAAAACGGCGATTTTATAGTATGAAAAAAAGATGGATGCGAAAAAGAACAGTTGAAAAAAGCATTCAATCCGAGAAAAAGCACACGAGAAGAGAGCGAGAGAGAGCGCTCCAATTCTCGGCCAGAGGGCCCCTGGTGCTCTGCAGGCGCCTGACCTGCCTCCAAGTGGAGAGGTAGAGAAGCCTCTAGTGGTTTTAGTCGGTAATGGCTGGGAAGTAGAGAGGGAGATTTGAACATTTTCTCATCAAGATCTGATGAGAACTCGATTTTCGAAAAACGGGGTAAAACCAATAACTTCCCGATTTTTTTAAATTTTCATTTTTCTTAGCGGGAAGTTAAAACTATCTATCAATTCGACCTCGGAATGCGACGATCAAACTACCTTCATCAAACTACCATTGTTTTTATCTTTCATTAATCCTAAAACTTTTTATTTACTAACGGGATATTGTAAATGTTATTTGGTAGATAATCAGAGGTATCAAACTTTGCAATATTATGTTTGATGATTTCATATGTATTAGGTACAGTTAAGTGATAAATTAGGCTATCTGTATCTGTATACATTAATTCAGAATCGTCACATTCGAAATTGTTCTTTTTATAATTATAGTGAAAATCATATACATATATAAGTTTCTGTCATATCTGAAATACAAAAACCAGCTCGGATTGGTTAATCATAATTAACTTTAGCACATTTCATTCTAATAATAATCATAGTTCTATCAAAAACTGTAAGACTATGGAAATACATCTTGTAAATATTCCAACATCTTTATATTTTCTAACATTTTCCATAGTCTTACCAAAACCTGCATTATTCATTAATTTATAAAAATTGAAACAGATTTGTTTGCTGCTCAATTGGCCCCTTAATTTCATTCAAACAAGACAAAAAAAATTTTATTAAATGAAATTGATAAAATTGAAAGCTAAATTATCAACAAAAAGGGCGCCACCAGGTTATTATCACGGTTCCTGGAACCGGTCCAGAGCCGAGAACTTATTTTAGGGTAGAGAGAATGGATGAAGGTGCTGTGAAATAAATAAATTCTTAATTAACGATATTTAGGATTTATTAATAACAAACTTTAACAAAGTGATCACTCAGATACTCACACTATAAACAACTTAAAACTATTGCTTACTAACGGCTAACCAAAACTATTTTAATTACTCTGCACAAAGACCGCTGTGTGACAGAAGTCGTCTAGCCTACTAACGGCTAACCTGAACTAGACTTGACTAACTAAACTTCTAACTATCAACAAGACACCTCGTACAAAGACCACAGTGCACGAGGGCTCATCAACAACACTCAGCTACAGAAAGAACAGCCTAGTGACTGCAACGTCAGCCAAGAAGCTTCTGCAGCTCACACACATAGCCCGCACACACTTAAACACTCTGAATTTACTTTACTTTTATTTTTGATTCATAAAAGTTATAACAAAATTCAATTCAAGGAAAATATTACATTAAATTTCAACTTAAATATTTCAGTCATTAGATAGCAATTAAATTATAAAATATTTTATAAAAATTTTAAAAATATAAAAATTTATAAAAATCCGTTCTTAGCTGACCTCTACTCGGCGAAAGAAATATTCCTGCCAAATTTCAAGTCTCTGGATCTTATAGTTCCAGAGATATCTTGATGAGTGACTATATCTATAGAAAGTCTCCTATATATATATATATAGGCATAAATAATTATCGATTTATCTCAATCATTCCTGCGTTTACCAGAGTTCTTGAAATGATCTTGTATGATCTCCTACTCAGTTACTTTAAACCTCAGATATCGCCCTCGCAACACGGGTTTCTTCAATGTAAATCAGTATTAACAAACCTTTTACCATACACCCAGTACATATCTGATGGACTTGCATCAGGCAAACAAGTTGATGTTATACATACAGACTTCTCGAAAGCGTTTGATAAGGTGAATACTTTACGTCTGTCAATCTCTTTATACACTATCTGACAAATAGAAAAAACTTTGTGCTCTACAATGGATTTCAATCCGCAGTACTTGAAACCACATCTGGTGTGCCCCAGGGTTCCAACCTTGGGTCACTCTTATTTTTAGTATTCATTAAGGGGGTATTCTAGTCTAGAATTTTGAAAAAAATGAAAAATTTTTTTTTTCATCATTCGATAGTTTAGATATTAAAAAATATCTCCCTGAAAGGATTTTTCAAAATTCAAATTATTTTCAAAGTTACAGCCGTTTTAGTGTCGTGGCAACTAGACCGGGTTGAGCGGACGACTGCAACAATAGACTACGGGCGATCCGGGCTACCTGAGTATGAATAGCTTTCTTTCTTACTTGTCATATACTTTTAGTTTACTATATCAATAGTCTGAAGGTCATTGTAACGTATTAGACAAGAATCTATACTCAATTTGTTTTTAGTTTGAGTTAGTTCCATGTAAACCTCAAAGCTGTGAAGAAGTATAAGTAAGTGAGAAGTTACGCGTGCATTCTTGTGATATTCTTTTAAAATCAAAGTGAATATTTGCTGATTCTTCTAATATGGATAGAAATGGTTCGAGGAAAAGTCCTCAGCGTCCAGGCAAACCAAGAAAACGGAAGTTCAGCGGTAATCAACATACTTTGGAAGAAGATTTATCTTTTACTAGTGCATCAGCTGCAAAGTTGAAGAGTTCAAATGACGATGAAATTCTCATTGACTATAATTTTGGTTATTGTATATTGAAATTCTGTTCTGTTTTTTCATCTCTTGCACTAATGATATTATGTGCTACATGTAAGCAAAAAATGTCATTTTCTCGGACAGCTGCACGAAGACTAGGATTTAAAATTGGAGTACAATGTGGCTGCAAAGCTATACGTTATATTCAGTCATGCCCATTTGTAAATAAAGCATTTGAAATAAATCGTCGGATCGTTACTGCTATGAGGCTCATCGGAATTGGGAGAGAAGGTATCAATATATTCTGTAGTATTATGGATATTGGACACGGTTTGGCTATTGGTACATACTATAATTGTCTTGATCATTTACATTTGGCTGCGTCAACTATTTATAACTTGATAATTTCTAAAGCTGTGAAAGAAGAGAATGAATTAATTACAGCCTCAGATTCGAATGCGGACCCTACACATTATACAGTTTTCGGCGATGGAACGTGAAAGAAGAGAGGGTTCAATTCACTTTTTGGAGTCACTACACTTGTAGGTAAATACAGTAAGAATATTTATTGACACAGTCGTGAAGTCCAGTTTTTGCCAAGGGTGCAATTATTGAAAGAATAAAAAAAAAGACGACATCAGTGCTTATGAAGACTGGTATAACGAACACGAAGATTCTTGCGCAATAAATCATCAAGGAAGTGCTGGGAAGATGGAAGTTGACGCAGTGGTGGAAATGTTTAGTAGATCCGAAGAAAAGCATGGAGTAAAATATGTGAAGTATATCGGAGATGGCGACTCAAAGATTTTTAAAGGTATTTTTAATATAGATCCTTACAAAAGTAACCATATTGTTATTAAAAAAGAATGTGTTTGACACGTCCAAAAACGTATGGGATCGCGTCTCCGGAAGGCAAAAAAAGAAAATAATGAAATTGGTGGTAAGGGTGCTGGTAAATTGACTGATAAAGTAATCACTCAGTTGTCTGCGTACTACGGATTAGCTATCCGTCGTCATCCTGAATCCGTTGAAGATATGAAACGAGAAATATGGGCCACGTACTTGCAAAAAATTTCAACTGATAAGAAGCCTCAGTACATGAATTGCCCTCCTGGACCAGACAGCTGGTGCAAGTGGCAGAAAGCAGCGGCTGAAGGAACTGAGGATGACTTTCACCATGAAAATCCACCTCTAACTGATAAGGTTTTAAAAGTTATGAAACCTATTTACGAATGCTTATCAGATGATTCTTTATTAGAACGTTGCTTGAGCAGCGAAACTCAAAATAAAAACGAGTCACTTAATTTTTGAATATGGACATTTGCACCCAAACATATCCATGCCAGGTCCCAGACAATTGAGATTGCTAATTGTTTAGCAGTTTGCATTTTCAATGAAGGCTTCTATCCTATTTTACAAATAATAAGTCTAATGGGAATAAAAATAGGTCTGGAATCCCATGGGTTCGCTGTTAGGCGCAACGCAGTAAGGATTGAACGGTCTGAGGTTCGAGCTTCAGATGCTTCAAAAGAGGAAAGAACTGCTCGTTATACAGAGAGAAATGCTGAAAACAGTCAATATGAAGTAGAGGAAGGCCCAATGTATGAAGCTGGGATGGCTGATTAAGAGAATGTAAGTTATACGTACTATTTTATCAGTTACGCTGCCTGAAACTGAACGTTAAACTTTAAACGCGTTTTTCTCGAAACTACTTTTTTCGATACGGTGATGCAGATATCTTAGGTTCTAATCAGCCGATTTACTTAAAATTTAGCATGAATATTCTTCAATTATCTCGCTTTCGCACTAACCAATAAAAATTGAAAATTTCAAATTTGTAATATTTTTAAAAAATTGGAGGAAGTTGAAAAATAAGTAAAAAAATCGACTTCTATTTTTAAACAGCCGCCATTTTGTTAAAAAAAATTTTTTTTTAAGTTCTGTTGGTTTGTGCGACAATGACATTTGTACTGATCAATAATTTTGCATTGTTTTTTTTTCATATGGATATAAAGGGAGAAATCCTTTTCACGAGGACACGGCCTTTTTTTTTCTCTACTTCAAGGACTTATATCTTTTTGAAAATTTATTTTTTTTTTAAATGTATTTTTTTGTATTCTTGAAATATCAATAAACAAATGATAAAAAATTTTATAGTAAAAATATTAACTGCTTCTTTTATATTAATTGCCAAAAAACGCTTGAAATTCAGACCTCTAGACTAGAATACCCCCTTAATGATGTTGGATCCATACTCTTGGTATTTCTTGACCTCTTTGCAGATGATGCCAAACTCTATCACTTAGTTCATTCAACGGCAGATTGCCTTTTCTTACAAGCTAACCTGGATGTATTTGTATTGTGGTGTAGAGATAATAAACTCATCCTTAATAGTTCTAAGTGCAAGGTCATATCTTTTCATAAATCTAGACATAGAATAGTTCACAATTATAACATAGAATGTATGAATATTGACAGAGTATCTATATGCAACGACCTTGGTGTAACATTTGACTCGCAGCTAACATTTACTGATCACTACACGAACATAGCTAGATCTGCTGTCAAAACACTTGGATATGTCATCAGGGCATCAAAAAAATTCAACAACCTAAATGTCATTAAAACATTGTACACTGCATTAGTAAGACCCAAACTCGAATATGCAGTCGTAGTCTGGTCCCCATCTTATCAAAATCGTATAAATATTATTGAAAAAGTACAACGCAGGTTTCTTAAATACTTGGCTTTTATAAAGTATGGCACTTATCTATTGAGTCTGATTATCTTACTATGTGTGAGGATGCCAGATTATTGACTCTTCAAGAGAAAAGGATCTGTGCATCTGTTCTTATTATATCTGGTTTAATGCATGGCAGAATATAATGTCCCAGACTCTTATCACAGATACCTATATCTGCACCTCAGAGAATTATGAGATCAGTCCTGCCTTTCTATCCTTCACTGCAACGTAATAAACTTCATAAAATCAGCACCTCTCTGTAGACTTTTAAATATTTGCAATGATATTGTAGAACATAATAGCTCTCTGGACATACTGGGTAACCCACAACCAATTAATTACAGCACTCTTGTTTCCACCTTAATATCTTTGAGATTAATCTTTCAGATGAATCTTTATAATATCATTTCCAGAAATTATGTTTTATAAGATAAAAATTGTGTCATAGTATTATTTTATTATATTTGTAAGATTGTTTTTTTTTATAAAAATGTAAATATGTATGGATCACATGCCACTAGTATATGATTACATTGTAGCCACCCTGTTATTGGCCTTAGGGCTGTTGGGTTGATTATATATGAAATAAATAAATAAATATATAAATAGATAAAGCTTTAGCAAGCCAACAAGCATAATGGTTTGCACTGGGAGCTTTGAATTTCACTCCTTGAGTTGGAATTCCACCTAAAAAAATATATGACAACTCCAATAGCTCCTTATAGTCATCTCTTACATATTGGTGCTGAAATAGTAAATTTAACATAGTGTTACTGGAAATGTTCATGATTAAGACAAAAATAAAGGTTAATTAACTTTATTATGTGATTTGTCTATTTCATTAAGCTATTTTTTAACTTTATCAAAAAAAAGTACAAAAACTGTAATTAAAATCAATAATTTACCTGCAAGCGATCTTGAATATTTTGAAGGATTTCAGTTTGCTTACTTCCAATCACATCATTGACAAATTTATCTTTCAAGCCAGTTACAAACTTATTTTTATCCATGGTGTGCCATTTATTTCGAAAACGTTCGAAAATAGCTACGTTTGGAGATTTTGTTACTGGCCAAATGCATTCAACTACGTTTCTTAGCGTTAGTTCAAAAATATGGTGACGACATGCCAAATGTAACAATTTTTTGTCTCACTGCTTTTCTAGTAAGACACAAGTTCCATTGTAATCTCCTGAAATACCAAGCAAAGAAGGATTATGATGATATTATTTTCAGCAACTGCAATTTGATATTAAACACTGATAGAAGGATTTGTTTGTGTTTAATAAGCTTTATTAACTGTTAATAAATGATTTTTTAATATCATAGGATTTAATAAATATTTATTAACAGTTAATAAATTATTTATTAAACCCGATTTATTAAATGTTAATAAATATTTGTTAATTATTAATAAATACTTATTAACGATTCATAAATGTACTTTCCTCCCGAATAAATATTTATTAAATGTTAAAAAATATTTGTTCAAATTTAATAAATTAAATAATTGTTTTCAAATAAATTAAGTTATTAGTAGTTAATAAATCTTTCTATCTGAACGAATGAAATATTTATTGAGAAGATATTTTGTATACGAAAATAGTTAACTATAAAACTGTAATGTATGTTATTAATAAAGAGTGACACAATGCAAATATTAGGTAGGTTTTCGTTAATATGAAAAGCAAGTTGAAAATTTTCATCGAAAAAGAGTAAAATCTATAGTCAATTCGTAATTTCAATTTGGAGAAAAGAAAATTTTAGGTAGAAGTTGTGTAAAATACTCAAATGTATTATATAATCAGATAAATACCTGTGTTCACTGAAGGTGTATCAAAACACATAGCCTTAACTCGTTCTGTGATATTCCATTCGTCTAATGTTTCAGTCATAATCAATGTTTGATTTATTCCAGTCGATTTTTCAAGCTTAGGTACAGCTAATAACTGCTAAGTATTGATACCAGATATTAAAATCAGAAGTCGATCAACTTTATCTTTGTCAACAATATCAGGCAGCATTTTACCGTCCCAGTGCACGACGAAACTAGAAGCAGTTCGTAAATTTTCTTTCAAATCATTAGCAATCTGTTTTCGTCCTTCTATACGATGACGACGAATTGTACTATGACTAGGTACTTGATCTGCTTCATGTCCCAGGGCGGAAACAACGGCAACGATGATATGCCATGCATTTCTATCTGTTGTTTTTGATCTATTTAGCGCAGATATGAGGGCTGGCGTAAACAGTTTCAATTTTTTTTTGGTTAGGTTGCTGAGGTAATTCGTCTTCAAAATCAGAAACTGATCATTTTGAAACAACTGATGTAGAACTAGAAATAGAGTGTTGGGAAAGAGGCAATATTAAGTCTGCAAAATTAAAAGAATTGAAAGATAAAACGATCTAAGATTTAAGAAACGTATTGTTATGAAGTAAGAAGTAATTTTCAAAAATCATTTACTAATTTTAGAATCAATAGTTTTCTGAAAAAGTTTTATCAGATTTAAAGAAAAAATTCAAAAACTCATATTTATCTGCACTTTCTATTTCGAAATTTTCTCTTATGATGTAATTTATATAATTTTATTTATATAATTTCTCATAGAAGATGTCCCGGGCAAATCATTAACAGTTCTAAGATTATTTGAGTCGTGAAGTAGAGGACTACTTTTTTTTTAGTGATCGGCTAGAAAGTGAAAATTCCTTCTGAGCTGGATCCAGCGATTTCAGTGCATCATGACGAGCTATATCAAATAAGTTGTCAAGTGAGTGGACAAAATTTTCTTCAATATTTATTTGTTTCTTCCATTGCTTTCCTGACCTATTATTTTGGACTTTCAGCCATTTATAATATAAGCTTCCTATTTTCTCAATACAATGTTGTGGTCGAGCAATTGGTATTGAAAATTTTCTCCAAATTTCACTTATTTCACAACTAACCTCTTTGGAACTTGCTTTGATTGTATATTTCTTCGTACGGATTTTATTAAACAGCAAACTGAGAACATCACGATTTTTTGGTAATATTGAGCTATTAAGCTCATCTTGCTCGAATCCAACCAAGTACATATACTTTTTTTTATTATCTTTTACTGACATTGTGTTGATAAAAAGTACGTTTTCAATTGTTAAAGTTTATTTCAACAATGGGCTTCTAATTCATTAAAACAATAAGGTTAGATTATTATCATTATTATAGTAATCAATCTTAATTAGAGGGGGTAAGATTAGCATCAAGTACGCCACGAGTTAAGGCTTATTAAAGTTCACAGTAAATTCGGGAATTACTGTATTGATTGTGGCGGCGCTGATTGTTTCTTCTAAAAGTGTGATTTGCAATAACTAAACACTACTTCTTTCGATATACGTTGGTGGCACGAGAACTAAGTGCAGAAAAATTTGAATTTGAAAAATTTTCAAATAAAAATAATAATAGATAAAAAAATTTATTGAATTGACTATTTTGCAAGTAACTTTTGACGTTGATAATGAGAAATAAATTAGGTGTGCAAAGATTTCATAAATACAAATGAAAGAAAACTAATGGCAAACTAACGAAACTGCACATACTGTGCATAAATTTGAAGTCTGACATAAATAATCTATCTGTGAAAATTACAAAAAATTTTTTTTAAATGTTTTGAACTCCAAAAAGTAGTAATCGTTATGAAATTACTGATTTAAAGATTTTTGCAGCCATAAAATTTCAAAAAATACAATAATAAACAAATTTTTCAACTTGGATTTCATCATAAATTAGTTATTATTGAAAAAAATAGATTTTTTCGTTTATTTTAAGTTTTAAGTGGCTTTAACAGCTAAACTATAAGAGCTACAAAAAATATCGTTCAACAAAATTGTAGAGCATAAACCCCTCTACAAATTAGTTATTTACATATTTTTTCTATCTTCAATAGTTTAGCAAATAAACGCGATTTACTACTATTTTCCTGAAAATTCAGCTTACATGACATTTTACGTCGAACCCTTTGGAGTTACAAACTCAACGCAATAGACTTTTTTGTAGAATATTATACCTACAACAAGAATCCATGAGTCAAAATTCCCAAGAAAATTTTTTTCTGGGTGAGCGGAAGGAAAAACTTATAAAAAATCATTTTTCAATGTTATTTTAATGGAAAAAATTCGAAATTCTCTAGCAGTGGGTTAAAATTTGAATTAAGAGCTCGCAATATGCTCGAAAATTTTGTTTTTCAATACATTACAAGATTTTCAAGTTGGACTTGAAAAAAAAATATTGCTCAAAAATGAAGCACCCTAATATATATATATATATATATATATATATATATATATATATATATATATATATATATATATATATATATATATATTGTGACGTTATTTTATCGACCGGGGTCTATTTAAAATGAACGTCACTAGCGCCAACGGATTTTTTGTGATTTTAAGCCGATATTCCAAGGCCAAAATTTTATAGAAAATAATTGAGAGGATTAAAAGGGAGTCTTTAGCGAACCTTCAGTGAGTTCTTAGCGAGTCTTTAGTGAGTAGAGTCCGAGTGTAGATGCCGAGTAACGAGGAGCTACAGTTTTAGTGTGAATTTAGAGAGTTACAGTTACAGTCGAGCTTTTGAGATTTTTGAAATTAGAGTCAGTTTTAGAGTCAAGTTTTTGAAAAATATAAAGGTCGAGTTATTTATGGGTTTTATTGAGTTATTTTGAGTTTGTGGGTTTTGAATTTTTAGTTTTGAGTTTCGAATTGTGAGTTTTGAGTTATTGAGTTTGGAGGTTGCAGAGTATGTGGGTAAATCAGCGTTACCGAGGAGCGGGACTATAAGTCACCCGGTTTCGTTTGATGTGAGACGTTGGTCTAACCCTTTGAGACTTCCGGGTGGAATGCCTATGTTATGTCCACCCGCAAATTTTTTTTCTCTCTTCTCTTTCTTTAAATTTAAATCGTCCGCGCAGATGAAAGACTTCTCCATGCGCGAAAGCCACAATAAAATAGAAGCTACGCGACTGCTGGTTAACTAGCGGGGACTTCTGCAACCTCAGCACCGCGAGTATTTAAAAAGGCGATCAACAGCCGACGCCTTGTCTTAGTTGGTTAATTCGACTTCCGCGTTTAACTGACGGGCCCGTGCCTTGTAGAGTCCTTTGCTTTAATTTGCTCCGCACTTAAAGGAAGTTTGGACGCGGTTTCAACCGGTAGGCGACGTATTAGTTTTAAGTGTAAACCAGGTCTTTGTTAATTAATTCGACTTCCGCGTTTAATTGACGGGCCCGTGTCTTGTAGAGTCCTTTGCTTTAATTTGCACTGCACTTAAAGGAAGTTTGGACGCGGTTTAACCGGCAGGCCACGTATTAATTTTAAGTATCTTAGAGAGTCATATTCTCAAAGTTCTAATTTGCCCTGCACTTAGGCGAGAATTCGGCCAGTAAGTAAATCATAGAGAACCGTATTCTCAAAGTTCTAATTTGCCCTGCACTTAGGCGAGAATTCGGTCATTAAGTTTATTCAAAATTTCCTAAAAGCTAGTTTTGCGCACTTTACCCTACGGGGGACTGGAGGACGTTAACTCAACCAAATCAATAAAATTCATTAAAATAAATTACGTTAAAATTAAAATTGTGAAAGTGTAAGTTTTGGGGTTATAAAAATAAATATCAAAAGAAGTGAAATCAGTTTCGAGTTAATTCATTTCTTAAAAATAAGAAGCCCTTAAAGTAAGCAGCCCCAAATCCATCTAACTCCATCCGCTGCAAGGACCAACCAGAGGGCCAATTCAAGGAAAAGGCGCTAACAGCAGCCCCGGAATCACGGATCCGGTAACAACAAAAATCCTGCAAAGAGTAAGTACATCTATTCTTAATAAAATCTGTGTGCAGTCTCAAACGAAGGCGTGGTAAATTCGTCCGTCGAAAACGTCCCACATAAGTAATTAAAACAACGGAATTAAAACTCTATTGCGTATTCTTTAAACCGTTAGTCCAAACCTCCACCGTTTACGCTACCACTTAAACGCCCTTGGACATAACACCTAGGTCTGGTTGAGCCGCCAGCGCTCCAATGTAGAGGAACATGACGAAAGAATATGGGATCAGTTTGAGTTACGTTTACGTTTACGTTTTTCGTTAAGTTTTTGTTACGTTTAAGTTACGTTTTTGATATTTTAATTTTGAGTTTAAGTTACGTTTTGAGTTACGTTTTTGGTTTCGATCCCAGCAGTAGTCAGTTCCCGGAGAAAATCCACTAAAGGAATATCCGTACTCCGAGCCTCAATTGTTTGATTGAGAGATTAAAATGTTTATGGGGATTAATTGAATATAGAAATTTTAGTTGGGAGTGAGTCACGTTTAAGAATACTTGAGTTTTAGATTTTGTTAAAGATAGTTGGATTTTAGATTTTGTTAAGGAGAGTTGAGTCTTAGACTTCCTAGAGGACAGTCAAGTTGGAGAGTCGCCTCTGATCACTTCAAGTGATCGGACGTGCATATTATTGCAGCTACAGGTTAAGAGTTTAGTCTCTTGCATTTTAGTTTACGTTACAGAAATGAATATAGTTATGAGGTTTATGTAAGTTAGTATAAAAAGTTACTCAGCATCGGCATTGTTTATAGCAGGTATGATTTTAGTTTATTTATTGTAATTTGAGCGTTAATGATTTAGTTTTTGGTCTTGAGATATCGGATAGTCTCGTTTATAGTAAACTTTTGTATTATAAAGAATTTAGAGTTTTGTTGATAGATTTAATTGAGATTGTTATTCGAGTCATTAAGATTTATTTATTTATTTGTTTCATTTTATAAGAATAAGGTACTGTAACTTGGCTATAGCGTTGATATTTTGAGCTATATCGTTCTAGTAATTTTATATGGATTTGAGATTAAGTTTGTTAAATAAGTTTACGGTTTACTGAATAAATACCGATTTTGTTTTAATGATAAATTTTTAGTGTTGCGTATAAAATTATTACAATTATGGATCCTCTCTACCCGAACCACCCCCTCTCTCCACAAACCAGCACACTGAGCGACCCCGAGGTATTCCGTTGTCTTTCTGATTTTTGGTCTTTATTTTGTTAAGTTCTCTGTATTTTCGATTTAGTTTACGTTTTAGCTAGTTTGATAATTTCTAGCGAATAAAAATTATCTAATTACGTTTGAGTTTAAGTTTGAGTTCTGATATTGTTTGAGTTTGCGTTTAAGTTTAGCTAGTTTGAGAATTCCTAGTGAATAAAAATTCTTTACGTTCCGTGTTCACTAGTTTGGTAATTCTAGTGATATCGAGACTAGAGACCAAGAATCGGAAAGATAACGAAGTATAATCCAGATTTTATTTTTAGAATTAAGTTTAGTTAAGTTCCCGTATACCCCCCTTGAAAATTTGGTTATAATATATATATATATATATATATATATATATATATATATATATATATATATATATATATATATATATATATATATATATATATATATATATATAAGAAGTCTGATAGTAGTTTAATAAAACACTATTTTTAACTTCCCGCTAAGAAAATTGAAAATTTTCAAAAATCGGGAAGTTATTGGTTTTACCCCGTTTTTCGAAAATCGAGTTCTCATCAGATCTTGACGTTTTGAGGTCCTAAAAAGCTTCCCTGAATGTTTTCGTGATGATGTTCGTATGTCTGTATGTGTATGAATGTGTGAGTGTGTGTGTATGTATGTATGTATGTGACTCTCTTATAACTTTTGAACGGCTCGACCGATTCAATCGCGGTTGGTGCCATTTGAAAGGGCTTAACCAAACTTAGATTTTAAATGGTATTTGTACCAATTCGAACCAGTAGTTTTTGAAATGTTTAAAAAAATACTATAAAAAAAAATTTTTTTAAATGTGGTTTTTTTGAAATTACTTTTAAATGGCTTCACCGATCAATTTAAATATCTTTTTAGCTCTTAAGACCAAAAAACCACGTCGATCGGCGCAAGCTCGATCAAAATCAGTTGATTCGTTCGTGAGTTATCGTTGTCGAAAGAAAAACGAAAAAAGTATTTTTTCGGAATTACTTAGAAATTCCGAGCTCTATCGATTTAAACTTAATAATTTTCCATAAAGCTTCAATAACTGCGTTGAATGCCGCCAACCGCGTATAATCGGCTTATTCATTCAAAAGTTATTGCCTTTTGAAAATTCAAAAAATTGTGTTTTATCAAACTGCTATTAGTTTTGAGCTCCAAGAGCTCAAATTGGCACAAAAATCATATTTTTGAGCTTGAAAAGCTCAAAAACGTAATGTAGTTTTGAGCGCTTAAGTACACAATGAGCGGGAAGTTGCAGAGATGGCCTTTAGGGTCAACCATCATCCTAATTTTTTTAATTATCAAACCGCAATAACTTTTGAATAAATGAACCGATTTCCAAGTGGTTAGGGGTATTCGACGCAGTTTTTTAAGCCTATTGAAGAATCTAAGTTTAAATCGATCGAACTAGAAATTTCGAAATAATTTCGAAAAAACACTTTTTTCGGTTTTCTCTCCTGCACGATATCTCTCGAACGAATCAACCGATTTTGACCGGATGAGTGGCGATCGACGTGGTTTTCCAAGGTTAAGAGCTGATCAGTTTCTAAAATTGATCGGGAAAACCGTTTAAAAGTTATTCTAAAAAAACCACATTTAAAAAAAATTTTTTTTGTAGTTTTTTGGCGATTTCTCAAAATCTACCCTTTCGAATCGTTTCAAAGTATATTTAAAATCTAGGTTTAGTCAAATCCTTTTGAATAACACCAACCGCGATAAAATCGGTCGAACTGTTCGAAAGTTATAAGAGGTTTACTTACTTACACACACACACACACACACACACACACACACACACACACACACACACACACACACACACACACACACACACACACACACACACACACACACACACACACACACACACACACACACACACACACACACACACACACACACACATACACACACACACACACACTCGGGGCAGAAGAGATACTGCTACCGGGCGCGTCTCCCCGAGCGGATGGGAGAACGCTCGCTGTCCTTGGATGACACTTAATCTCTTAGTTGATGGAGCCAAGCAAAATAACCAAACAAAATACGCTCCCGTGGACAAAACTCCCTTTTAATGGGTTGGTCGCACTAACTGACCTAACAAGACGATCGTTCTCTGCTGTGACCCACTGGGAGTGACCGGAACCTGTATCGTAGTTTCCGACGATGCAGGCCACGGCTGATGTGAGCTTGCTCTACCGAGGTGTAAGTTGCAGCAGTGGATCAGGAGCCAGCCACTTCGGGCCTTGATCAGGAAGTACGCAGTGAGTGTTAGAGATCGGAATCTTCACCGCTCCGAGCGAGTCTAGTCCGTCCGTGTATTCCGGGACTGGCTAAGTGTCGGCTAGGCCTCAGGGAACTGGGGTAGGAGTACTATCTCCGAGGGTACACCCGTTCCTAGTTATGGCAACCCGCTCCACTCCGTACGATGCGCTGGTAAATTAAAAAGTATGAGTAATGCACAGGAAACAAACAAGAGTGAAAACGGGCCTCATGCCCAGCAAGACGCACTGCTACTTAGTGCAAAGATGAAGAGGACGGATGCGCTGGCACATCTGGAGAAGCTAGTCAGTGGACTGCAGGACTTTCTCCAAACCAAGCAAAATGTCCACAAGGAGATCAAGTCGAAGTCGACGAACATCTGCAGTGCCCTGAGAAGGTTCAAAAAACTGGACCAAGAATGGCAGGAGATCCAACAACAACACGGTAATATCGTGATGAAGACGAGTGTGACAGCGGTTTCACCAGCAAAAGCCGACACGTTTGTCGAGGAGATGGACATAGGTGGCGAGGGTGACGTCGAGTCAGTTGTCGAAGACGGAGAGGAAACTGGAACTGATATCAGGCCCGGGAAAAGGAAAGAACGAAATTCCCCAGACTCAATGACCAGCCGTACTAAGAAGAAGAAGGACCTTAAACCAAGTCCCCCGAAAAACGCGGTAACACAGAACGGCGGAAAAAAGGAGGTGAATGAATGGCAAAAAGTCCAGTCAAGGAAGTCCAAGAGAGAGCAAGCAGTAGAAAAGCTCCAGAAGCAACCGCCGAAGGAGTCCAGGCTAGAGCCTAATCGGAAAGAACCGCGCAAACGGATCAGGCCGGACGCAAAGTATGCTGAAATTCTGAAGCGAATAAAGCAGGACGTCCCTGACGAACAGGTCGGTACTACCGTGGATAAGATCCAAAGAACTAGGACCGGGAGCTTGCTGATTACGCTTTCGAGGAAGAGCGCTGACCGAGGCCAAGCCTTACAGAAGACCATCGCGGACATCCTCCAAGAAGATGCGAAGGTAATACTGCAAAGGGCCACAGGAAGACGTCGAAATCCGAGATCTTGACGGTACCACAACCAAGGAGGATATTCAGGCTGCCTTGCAAACGGAAATCGGAGAAACCTGCGAGATACCACTAGGGACAATTAAGATTCATAAGGCCTACAGAGGTACTCAGACAGCTGTTGTGACACTACCAGCAGCTGCACCGCGCAAGATATTGACAGGAAGCGGTAAAGTCCGGATCGGCTGGACCAACTGCCGAATCAGAGCTACGAGGAGACCAATCCAATGTTTCAAGTGCTGGCACTTTGGACATCTTGGATCCCAGTGCAAGAGCAATGTGGATCGGTCTAAGCTATGTATTAGGTGCGGACAAGAGGGACACAAGATTGCTGAATGCAAAAACCCAGCGAAATGTGTATTATGCGCGGATCAAAGTGCGGAGAACTCGGCTCATCATGCCGGCGCATCCAGGTGCCCAGTATTTAAAGAGGCACTCCAGAAGATAACAAACAAACAGACATGAAGATATTGCAGCTAAACCTAAACCATTGCGAAGCTGCACATGATCTGCTTATGCAAACAGCAAGAGAACTAGAGTTAGACTTAGTAATGATAGCAGAGCCATACAGATACCTGAATACCCAGCCTTGGGAATCTGACAGCACCACCAAGGCTGTCATCTGGTCTTGTGGTAAGCATCCCTTCCAGAGTGTAGTTAACAATGATAATGCCGGCTTTGTAGCAGCAACAGTTAACGGCATTCGTTTCTACAGCTGTTATGCACCACCTAGCCTATCCATTGTTGAATTCACTGAATTCTTGGACAAACTGACCGAGGACGCCAAGCAGCATTATTCGGTCGCGAATGCCGGTGACTTCAACTCCTGGGCAGTAGACTGGGGCAGCAAGCAGACAAATGCGCGAGGAAAAGCACTCCTAGAAGCTTTCTCTACACTAGATGTAGTCCAGCTCAACAGTGGTGATACGCCAACCTATACTAAAGGAGGAGCAAGCTCTATCGTAGATCTCACTTTCGTCAGCAGTAGCCTCATCAGTGGGAAATACGACTGGAAGGTGATGGATATCTACACAGCCAGTGACCACAAGGCAATTTTCTGGGAAATATCACATGACCGGAATACAAGAAGACCAATCAAGTCATTCAATACCATTGGATGGAAAGTGAAGCCTTTTGACACAAGCACATTGGTAATAGCCCTTAATAGTGAACCGATTACTACTGGATCCGCAGAAGAAATGACCAAGGACCTGATGAAAAGAGTTGTCCAGGCCTGTGACGCCACTATGGTCCGGAAACACAGCATAAGCCAACGCCCGGCAGTGCACTGGTGGAACGACCACATCAGTGTTCTTTGGAAAGAGTGTCTAAAGAAATGAATAATATCCCAGCGTGGCTATCGACGACCTAACTCTGCGGAGCTGATCGCAGAGTACAAAAAGGCGCGTCGTGAACTGAATAAAGCCATCAAAGAGAGCAAAAGAAGATGCTGGAAAGAGCTTATATACGAGGTGAATAAAGACGTGTGGGGTAGGCCTTATAAGGTGGTTATGACCCACCTGAAAAAACAACAAATGCCATCACCTACGTGTCCTCAACTTCTTCAGAAAATCGTCACTGCACTGTTCCCACAGCAACGCAACTTCGATTACCAGTTGGCGCCAGGCGAACTGGACGACATTCCACCTGTCACTGAAGATGAACTGCTGGAGGCCTGTAACCATGTAGGGAATAATAAAGCGCCGGGATTGGACAGAATCCCTAATATAGCCTTGAAAACCATCATAAAGGCAGCTCCAACATTATTCCTCGACGCTTATAATGCATGCCTCAAGGAGGGGACTTTTCCTCGTAAGTGGAAACAGCAACGATTGGTACTGTTGCCTAAAGGGAAGAAACCACCAGAAGAACCGTCATCTTACCGACCACTTTGCATGTTAGATACGGCGGGTAAGATATTTGAGCGCATAATTCACCAGAGAATTGAAGCAGTAGTCGACCTTCTCCTGGCAGACAATCAGTATGGATTCCGGAAAGGACGATCAAGCCTGGACGCAATCAAACAGGTTGTTGATACGGCCAAGGAAGCAATCGCAGAAACCAGATGGAAAGGTGGAACGAAGAAGTATTGCCTAGTGGCGACACTAGACATCAGAAACGCCTTCAACTCCGCCAATTGGAAATGCATCATGCAGGCCCTCCAAGAGAAGAATGTACCAGAATACCTGCTTAAGATCGTAGCAAGCTACTTTGAAAACAGGGTCCTGAAGTATGACACGAAGAACGGTCCGAGGGAGTATGATATTACAGGAGGGGTACCACAAGGTTCAGTTCTAGGCCCGCTCCTGTGGAACATTATGTATGACGGTCTATTAAGACTAACTCTGCCAATAAACGTCAAACTCGTAGCATATGCAGATGACGTAGCCGTAGTGATCGTTGCCAAACACCTTGACGAGATAAATCATATGTTCGATCTCACTTTTGAGCACGTTAACCGGTGGATGGACGCAGTGAACCTGCAACTGGCGCAACACAAGACTGAGGCAGTACTTATTACCAGCAGAAAAGTGGTAGAGACCATTAAGCTGAAAGTTGGCGAACAAGAAATCACATCACAACCTTATATCCGATATTTGGGAGTGATGCTTGATGCCCGACTCAACTTCAAGCAGCAAGTGGAACATGTCAGTGCCAAAGCGTCAGTAGTGAGGGCTAGTCTCGCATGACTGATGCCGAACGTCGGAGGCCCAAAACAGAGCAGGAGGCTATTATTGTCATCAGTAGGGCCGACGCATTAAAGACACAAGAATCATGGAGAAAGGCTGGACCAGTATATCGACTGAGTGCCCTACGAATAGCTAGTGCCTTCCGCACTATATCAGAAGAAGCAGTGTGCGTCATTGCTGGAACCCTACCTCTTAGAGTTCTAGCAGAGGAAAGACGGGCCCTTTACCAACGAAAAAGGTCAACTGCACTAATCCCTGAAGAACTTAGAATTGAAGAACGGCAGAAGAGCATAGGCCGATGGCAACTACAATGGGATGCTGCAGAGAAGGGTAGGTGGACGCACCGTCTCATACCTCGGATCGACATTTGGCTTAACCGGAATCACGGTGAGGTCAATTACTATCTTACGCAGATGTTGTCGGGACATGGGTGTTTTCGAGAGTATCTACACCGCTTTAAGCACGATGACTCTTCGGAGTGCCCGTCCTGCCCAGGAGCTGCTGAAGACGCGGAGCATGTCTTCTTTGTATGTCCTCGTTTCGATCCACAGCGTGAAGAACTGGAGAGGATCCTGAACCAGAGAATGCAACCAGATTCACTAGTAGAAGCAATTTTGTCATCAGAAGCTGCCTGGAACGCTACCAACACGTTCGCAACAGAAGTCCTTAAAGACTTGCGTTCCACCGAAACACACACACACACACACACACTCGTGGCAGAAGAGATACTGCTACCGGGCCCGTCCTCACAAGCGGATAGGGGAACGCTCTCTGTCCTTAGAGGATGCTTATTTACTATAGTTGATAAGGGCAGGGGGTATGAGCCAAATTATATACGCTCCCGCGGACAAAACTCCCCTTCAATTATGAAGGGTCGGTCGCAACACCTGACCAATGGGTCACGTACGCAAGCGGATATAGTGACGCTGCTCGAAAGAGATGTGCAATATGATCCGTATAGCGCAGCGTATGTGGTAACTCCCGGCATCAACGTGCCGCACCCACGGAAGCAAGAGGAAGCCGATGAAGGGAGAAGGTGCAGGGTCGAAGCGGTTGAAACTTCCCGCCTCAATGGCCACAAGCTCTTATGGCAATGGGGGTAGCTATAGGAGTGATCACCCCTCCACTTCCTGAGGCATCGCGTTCGGAGACGATCTTCTGCTTTGGAGTATCATAGAAGTTATGGATCAAATAAACAATCAAGAGAAGATGGACGCGAAGAAGGAACTGATGAGGATTCTATCAGTTCCAAAAGAAGAAAGAGTTCAGGGCAAAGGAAGGAATGCCCTCAAAGAGGTAATGGACAAAGGCTCTGGCATTACCAAGGAGCAAGCGTGGGACATCCTAGGCAAGCTCATCAGCGACTTACGTGTCTTCGTTGAACCGAAGCCAAATGTCCACAAGCCGATAAAAAATCAGATAGTAAGCATCGAAGGAGTATTCGAAACTCTCTAAATTCTAAAGAACAAGGAGCAGTTACAACAACATACAGCGACGCCAAAATAAGCTGAGCCCCCAGCTATCGAAGTGATGGACACCGGAGGTGAACTTGACTGTGAGTCAGTTACTGGTGAACATGAGAAAAGTGACACCAAGAGTAACAAAAAAAAAAAGAGTGTGAAGTTCACCTGAACCAGGAGACACGCAAATTACTAAGAAGTTAGACACGAAAAAAAGCCCGTCGCCGAACCCAGTAGCGCCCAACTTCGGAAAAAAACAGACGACGGCCTGGAAGCTTGTTCACACAGGACCAATGCCGGAGACATGCTGATTACGCTATCGAGGGAGAGCACCGACAAAGGCCAAACCTTACAGAAAACTATTGCGGGCATCCTCCAAGCAGAAGCCAAAGTGATCTGTAAAGGGCCACAGGAGACCATCGAGATCCGAGACATCGACGACACGACGACGAAGGAAGACATCCAGGTCGCCTTGAAAACAGAAGTCGGAGAAGCCTGTGAAATACCGCTAGAGGCAATAAAGATCCGTAAGGCCTTTAGAGGTACGCAGATGGCAACAGTCACACTACCAGCGACCACAGCGCGAAAATTACTGGACGGAAACGGCAAGATCCGAATTGGTTGGGTTAACTGTCGAATAAGAGCGACGACGAGACCGATCCAATGTTTTAAATGTTGGCACTTCGGGCACCTTGGTTCACAGTGCAAAAATGAAATAAACAGGTCTAATCACTGCATCAAATGCGGTCAAGAAGGACACAAGATCGCTGAATGTAAAAATCCAGGTAAATGTGCAATTTGCGCGGAAAATCCAGAAGCAAAAGACTTCGCCCACTATGCCGGCACTAATAGGTGTCCGATATTCCAGGAGGCGCTTCAGAAGATAACAAACAAAAGAGCATGAAGATATTGCAGCTCAACCTCAACCACTGTGAGGCCGCGCATGACCTGCTTGTTCAGACCACGCGCGAACTAGAGCTAGATTTAGTGCTAATTGCAGAACCATATAAACACCTTAGTACCCAAGCATGGGAAATGGACAGCACCCTCAAAGCTGTCATCTGGTCCTGTGGCAAACTTCCTTTTCAGAGTGTCGTCAATAATAGAGAGGCTGGTTTTATAGCTGCGTGTGTAGATGGGATCCGTTTATACAGCTGTTATGCGCCGCCTAGTTTCTCTATGGAACAATTTTTAGAGTTTCTTGATCGATTAGTCGAAGATGGAAGCCAATATTTTCCCGTGGCAAAAGCTGGAGACTTCAACTCTTGGGCGGTGGACTGGGGCAGCAAGCTCACTAATCCACGTGGAAAAGCACTAATGGAAGCAATGGCTACACTGGACGTAGTCCTCCTCAATACCGGCGATGCACCAACATACACCAAAGAAGAGGCAAGTTCAATTGTCGACCTAACGTTCGTCAGCAGTAGTCTATTGAAAGGGAGCTCTTCCTGGGTGGTTATGAACACCTACACTGCCAGCGACCACAGTGCAATACTTCAAGAAGTATCGACTGGCCAGAATCCACGAAGAGCAACCAGACAGACCAACGTAGTTGGATGGAAAGTTAAATCTTTTAACCCAGATGTTTTTGTCGTGGCGTTAGACATCGACCCGATCACCACTTGCAGTACTGAACAGAAGACGAAGGAACTAATGAGAAGAGTCTCCCAGACCTGCGACGCCACTATGCCTCGAAAACAGGACATGAATCAACGACCGGCGGTCCACTGGTGGAACGACACCATCAGTACCCTTCGTAAAGAGTGTCTTAGAAGAAGAAGATTATCCCAGCGGGGCTATCGACGACCTAACTCTGCAGTGTTATTGACAGATTACAAAAAGGCCCGTCGAGAATTGAATAAAGCCATCAAAGAGAGTAAAAGACGCTGCTGGAAGGAGCTCGTAGAAGAGGTAGAGAAAGATCCATGGGGTAGGCCGTACAAAGTGGTCATGACCCACCTAAAATGCCAGCCAATGCCGTCACCCACATGCCCACAGCTCCTAGAGAGGATTGTTTCCACGCTGTTCCCGAGGCAACGTAAGTTCGCCTATTCATCACCGCAGCTCAACCACGAAGACATTCCACCTGTCACAGAGGAGGAACGTATGGAGACATGTAAACGTGTAGGGAATAATAAGGCGCCTGGATTGGATGGAATCCCGAACATTGCATTAAAAACAGTTATTAAAGCAGCGCCAGCATTATTCTTAGAGACCTACGATTCGTGCATCAAAGAAGGGATCTTTCCTGGAAGATGGAAACAGCAAAGATTAGTACTACTTCCAAATTATTGGTTTGTCAAAAAAAAAATTAGGAAAACGGTTGACCTTGAAGGCCATGCCTGCAACTTCCGGCTAATTCCATACCTAGGCACTAAAAATTGCACTTATGACGTTTTTGAGCTCTTCGAGCTCAAAAATACAACTTAGGTATTATTTTGAGCTCTCCGAGGTCAAAGAGATAGCTTCCTTATGCTTTTGAGCTCTTCAAGCTCAAAAATCTTATCAAAGTTCGATGAAACACGATTTTTAATTTCCTGCTAAAAAACTGAAGATTTTCAAAAATTAGGAAGTTATTGGTTCTACCCCGTTTTGCAAGAATCGAGATTTCATCAGATCTCGACGTTTGAAGGTCACAGGAAGCTTCCCTGACTATCCCCCCGAGGGTATCACTATGTTTGTATGTATACAATCGCGTGCATTAATTCAGGTAGGTTTCTATGTTTACAGTTTTTTTGACACTTCTAAATTTGGCCATTTCTAAACTCTAAACTTTGAAATCTGTAAATTTAGCCGTTCGAAATTGAGCGAAACATAAAAAACGATTTCACTAAAATGAAAAAATATAAATAATTTCAAAGATAATTTATGCCTACAATAAAATTTGACAAAAGATTAAACTTCCATGTAAAAAAAATAAAATTCCTAAATAAAGCCATTTATAAAATCAGCGAGTTAAAAACTTGGAATTATCAAAATAACGCTAGCTTTAAAATAGCCGAACTAAAAAGAAAAGAATTATTAAAATTCTTTCAAATTAAAATGTACACAGTTGATAAAAAGAAATATTTAAAAAAATGAAATTAAAAAATTGAATTGAAGTGAATTTAGCTGATTCTTAATTTGGAAATTAATAAAATTAGCCGATTCTAAACTTGAAAATTAATAAAATTAGCTGATTCTAAACTTGGAAATTAATGAAATTAGCCGTTCGTAAACTTCAGGATTCTAAAAACGAGGCGTTTCTAAACCTTGCAATTATAAAAATTCTCATTTATAAGCCTCATAATTTATTAAATAATCCTATTATTATTATATGAGAGGTTTCCACCTATATACTGACTCATCATGACATCTCCGGACCCATAAACCCTTGAAACTTGAAATTTAGGAGGAATATTCCTTTTATCGAGTACAGGTCAGCTAAGAAACGAATTAAAAAACATTTAAGTAATTATTTCGCCGAATTTTAATCCAACAGCAGCTACAGAATAAAAGTTTTAATTTTCTTGAACTTGTAACAGGGAAAATCAAACTTCCTGGGGTCATTATCGACCACTTAATTAACGCACGGTAGGTCAGGGCTTTCCCTTACCTTTTGAACTTTGACAAGTAGTTTCGACTTGTCACCGGGCGTGCTAATCGAAAGTCCCCACTACAGTCCCCGTAAAATAAAGCGGGGCATAACAATAGGAAAGTTCGAGAGCCGGAGTTGGAGGGTTATAAAAGAGCCGACAGGAGGGACATCGAGGCTTTTTCCCTTCTGGAAGCCAGTGGCCTTTTGCCCTTGTGAATCAGTGACCTTGTTGAGATCAGTTTAAGTCAATAGAGTGCAAATTTGGACGTCGAGAATAGAGAGCAGCTGCAGAGGAAGTTATCGGGGCATTTTTGGAATTGGACAACTCTGCCGCACCCTGGTTCGAGACGACAAGACGCCAAGCAGCTAAGCCCGCCAAGTTGGATCGGAGTATCAGTCGTCGTTGAATAAAACAATAATTGAGTCTCCAGGTATTTTCGATTATTGTAGACCAGATTTGATTATTGATTTAATTAAGAGGCTGAAATAATTAAATTTAATTTCTCAAGCGGTCATTTTTATATTAACGAATTCGTACTTTAGTTTTTATTGTCAAGGTCAAGTAGTTAGTTTTGTCGCTGAACTTTTATATTTAATGGATAAATTGTTAATTTATTGGTAAAGAATTTATTAGTAATTTATTATAGGCCTGTTGGCTATAATAAATTAATTTTAGTTAGGAATTTTCGAGACAGAATTTAATTAAGAAATATCGCTTAGAATTTATTTAAGGAGGATTAAGAATTAAAATCGAAGGTCGGAATTTTGTGTTAATTAATTGTTAGGCGTAATTTTGGTAATTTTGGAAAATGCGAAGTTTTGAGATTCAGTTTTATTGGTAATTAAGATGTACGAATAAAGTAGAGAACTCTATAGAATGAAGTTAGCGCCGGTGGACGATTTTATATGGAAGTTAGGTAATTATGGTATTATATGGTATTCCGTCAGGTAGACGAGGTTGTTTATGTGAAATTAGTTCAGATAATTGAATAATTAAGAAGTTTTTATTGGGTAAAATATGTTGTTTGTTATTCCGTCAGTTGGACGAGGGTTTAAGAAATTAAGAATCTAGATGCGTAATGGTCTATGATTAAAATTAGAAATTAAGAATCTAGATGCGTAATGATCTATGATTGAATTAGGAAATTAAGGATAGATGCGTAACGGTCTATGATTAAATTAGGAAATTAAGGATAGATGCGTAATGGTCTATGTGGAGTTAAAAAAATTAAGGAGATAGATGCGTAATGATCTATAGTTAAAAGAATTTAAGGATATTTAGTTGTAAGTTTTGGCAAGTGCCTGCGTAGGTGAGAGGTCCTCACAATTAAGTAATTGATAGGTTAATTTTAAAGGTAATATTATTAAGGAATTTTGTTAAAATAAAATTGTTTACATTGAATAAATAATTAAATTGTTAATAATTGTTTCTCAGTATTAATTTTTCAGCCTTTCTCAACTTCTCACGACCCGATCTTTCCTTCTCATGCTCCCCGGTTTCTGGGGTACCGAGTATAAAATCCCAGTGGCGCCCTTTTCAAAGAGGAAAGGGGTGACCAATTGGACAGGGCTAACCACCCCGTTACAAACTTAACAAAATATTCCTTTAAGAACATGTAGGACAGAGAATATTCAAATTTTGGACAAAATACTGAGACGCTTTTTGACCAAGTAATTTTTTAACAAAAAATCATTAAGCTTGGCAGGAGTATGTTAATAATAGTCCTCCGTAAATTAATTATTTTATTTTTAAATTTAATCATTGGAAAAAAATAACAAAATGTAAGCAACGCTATTCTTATTGCCGAGGCTGACGGCTGTCGAGTATCGTGAGGCCCGAGATCTGTGACGTAAGGTCTTACCCCCAGCCTGTGACAAGACTCGCCCCCACTCAACGAGGGTTGAGAGGACTACGAGAGAGATTGTTAGGGGCATTCAGACGCCACCCTTCATGAGGACCTCACGCGATGGGTTCTAGTACAACGTCACCCAGTCATTGTCGGGTTATTACTCGTAGATGTATAAATAAATATGAGTAGTATACAAAATATAAACCTCGAGTCTTACAGATCAGAAGTGGGATTGGAAATCCGTGTTCCGTGGAAAGTGTGGTGTATTAATGTTATAATAAGTTATAATATATTAATTATAATTGAGAAGTTATTGTTAGTGCAAATATTGTGGTTTCGCATCAGTTTCAAGGTCAATAGGTTGAGTGCTGGGTCAACTCTACTCAATCCTCAAATTTGGCTACTTCGTAGTTAGATCACCCAAGGTCATGTTACTACATCTTCGAAAATTGCAACTTCTCTGAAAAATTGAAGTAGTTAAGAATATCCATAGCTGCGGTCGAGATAGGCTTTGAAGAGGCGTCGTACTTGCAGAAGGAACCAGGACTAAAGCATCTGGAGAAGGTGGAATTATGAAGAAGCAGAACAACTCAATGGTGAGCTGTTTTGCAACCGAAATTGCATTCTCAGCGAGTCCACCAGCAATCGGTGCAGAGAATGGATGATGAGTTCAACGCTGAAGAAGTTACTGGATTCAACGTCAGAGCGATATCAACAACGAATGATTACGATAAATTAAATCATCAGCAAATGAGGAATCAGAGCCTAAAGCTGGTCAACTCATTATCGCTCATTTGGTAATACGACACTGAGTGTCAGCGTTATAATAAACGATAAATTTGGTAATGTAGAATTTACAAGTAATTAATTATGATACAACTTGAGTTGGTATATTAAGAGGTATAATCAAGTAGGCTTAGTAATGCTTGCTCGATAATAAATAAAGTGTTATTGCAAGTAGTAATTGTAATAACATGAAGAAATAGTAAATTAATAAATAATGAAGCAGAACTCCGAATTATGCATACCGGATGTAGCATTGATATACTTGCGCGATCAAGTAGTGAGTACTCGCTATGCGGTTCCAAAGAATGTTGTCGCGGTTATAAGTAACTATACATTTTCAAAATAAATAAGCAGTAGTTTTAATCAGAATCACAATATAATTTAGTAACGCCTTGATTTTTAATCGTTACAATTGGATATTAGTTAGCTATAAGAGAGTATAATGATTGATTTTATTAATGTGGAGTTATTGCAAATTGCAAAGATTAACAATTCGGAAAACGAACTTATTGTTAGGTATAGTTAGTATATATACTCAAATCTGATTGAAAAATAATGAATAAGCATGTTAATAAAATATATAAAATATATGACGCCAAGTTTGAAGAAATTATCTTTGGCAAAACTATAAAATAGAACCCGGCGGTCACATATATTTTGTGAACAATACACAAAGGAGAAAGTAGAAACTAGTAAATAGTTATAACGTAGAAATTCGAAATGCCTAAATAACACATGTTGGTATAAAAGTGTTTCTAGTTAAAGTCTTTGAAAAGTTCAAAATATCCTTTTTGTTAGTCGTTGAAAATAAATATTACGTGTTTGCCAGTAACTCAATAAGTAAAATTCATTGTTGGTAGAAAAATTATGTTGAGTCGAGTTTAAGAAAATTTTAAAAACATAACAACACATAACAGATGGTTTCAAGGACATAGTATTAGAATTACTATACGAGGAAACCTCGGGTTTAGTTTTCTCACAGCCGAGTCTTTATCTCGCAAGAAACCCTTGTTTTATTGCCTTATTGTAAGTACTCAAAAGTTGAGTGGCAACCATGTGTCGGTTACGGGCTAAGTAAACTCATCGGTATAATGCACAAAGTACGAAGTAGTCCTACAATAGATTGTAAATAATTATTGTGTACTGTATTATTGAAATGCTCCTCAGCATTAATTGTAAGCTAGTTAAAACGAAAGATAATTGTCTAATTTCACCAACCTTACGTTAGTATGATAGCACTATCATTTGAGTTAGAAAAATCAGATAGTTTTGTAAGAGATGTTATTTAACAAATTTTAACATCCCGTAATAATATCGAATGGGCTAGACATTTTTAAACAAGATGTAAATAAAATAGTTAAGCGTTTGATATCGTAAAGTAGAATTGTCAGTTATAAATTGACAAAGTATATAGTTGATGGATGAAAGTTAAAGATAAATAATTAATAATATTAATGACTAGCAGTCTACCCCGGCTTCGCAGGGTATTTAACAATAATTTGAAAATATAATATAGCCTATGTCATCCGGGGATAGTGTAGCTTCCCAACGGTGAAAGAATTTTGCAAATCGGTTCAGTAGTTCCGGAGTCCATTCAATGCAAACAAACAATCAACTCTTTCCCCTTTATAATATTAGTATAGATTATTGAAGTCGATTATTGTGAATGCTAGGTCATTAATTGATGTACTAATTGCATACTAGAAAGATGAAGAATTAGATGAGCGATTAAATAATTCAGCACTATATTCTAAATTCATATCGGTATTTTTGCGAAGAGTTATCACTGAGCATTGTTAATTAATATCGTACAATACTCGGATGAAGTTTGCAAATTTAAATTGTAATCGAAATTATCATTTTTAAAATCACCATGTGGTATCGGACTACTACGAAATTATTAAATGCCCTGCCGACAGAACAAGATTTTAAGATCTTAAAGTAATAGAAACGTCGGTCAACAAGATCGATATTTACGTAATTGCAAAATAGTTTGGTTTGAATCTGTACAGTAGCGCAGTTACTGTCCCTTAAACAATAGTAGTCTTGTTTAAGACTGCGGGTTAATTTTACGACAAGTAATAGTCAGGTAGTAAACTCAGGTCAACTGGACCTCAAAAAAAAGGGGTCGTGGATACTGGTTAGAGTATATTGTCACATCAGCTATGAGGTATCGGTTGTTAGAATTGCTATGGTTTAACATTGAGTACGTTGAGTATCTTAAAGTAAGGGGAATCAGCTATACGTCCTTCTTGGATGTTGAGTGAACGAAATGTGGTTTCTCGTACCTGTATAAAATATGATTGAAATTCAAGCTGGAATTTCAGCGATAGAATATGTGAGCATAGTAACCATTAAAAATTAAATAAAATAATTATTAAGTTATTGTAATTAAGGCTTGATGAAGATAAGATTTATATATCGTCGAGAGCATTACATCTGTCTCTAGCTAAAATGTTAATTCATGTCTTCAAAGTTTCTGACTAGGCTTCGAAGGTGGTCCTGACGAGTGCTGAAGTATCAACTCGTCTGGGATACGTCTGTTGCTCGAGTAACCGTTGTACAGATATTACCAAGTCAGTATGGACGGCAGCGATAGCTGTTGAAGATCTTTCAACAATTGACGATAGTGCATGAGATGCACGAACGTGTGCATCGAGTACGTCATGAACCGTCATTATGATTGTAGACGGAAGACCAGGAATCTTGAAGGGATTTCAGTGGTAAGACGTTACATCGTCGACACTCTTAATCTGTTCTAGGTAAAAAGCTGAGTTGGACTATCACGTTGGCCGTTCAACTCTTGACAGTGTAAAGTTAAGCGGTTGCAGCAACAATCGGCACTTATTAGTGCGAACCTGGAGGAGTTGGTGAACAGCTGGAGTGATCCTGAGTTTCGTAGCGGCTAGGATACTTCATTAGTGCACCGAGTATGAGCTAACTCATTACAAATGGAGGCCAGATGGAGGAGTATTTGCATCCTAATGCTGGCTAGGGAGTCATCGTCCTAGTAGTTGCGTTGAGAGACTGCAAGATTAGGGAATCAATCAAGTGTCGTATGGCAGTAGCTTCTCCGCACTACTAGTGGTTTAATTTGAGAAAGCCGATATGAGTCGTGTGATCGTTGAACGATCGGGCGGTCAGTGATGACTGGGCGACGACTCCAACGTCCTGGTGGTTACGTCGAGAAACTGCGAAGATTTTAATCGATCAAGCGGCGGTTGGCGGTGGTTTCTCCGTACTGCTAGTGGTTTTAGTGATATCTGTCACGAAGCATGCAGTCGTTATTGAGTACTTACGACGTAAATGGGTTAAGCTTGAAATTGTACGCATGAAAATTGAATGGAATGTTAAAATTTAGAGCTGCAGACAAGCTATATGGCGAGTAGTGATTCGTATCCGGTGGACGGCTGAGTCAGATACGAAGTCACTGGTGCCAATTGGTCGGCTCTAAAGTTTAAGCATGTGTGACTGGATCAGCGGTATAGACACATGCCCTGAGTCCAGTAGGTAGAGGATGCACATGATTATTGTCTAATTGTGTAGGAGTTAACGTAATCAATTATCAAGTCCAGAGGTTTAGGTGACAAATATATAAATAATTAAGTTGTTTACTGATGATTTTTAACTTTCAACTTTATTTAAACTTTAACTCTCTTATACAGTACGTAAAGGTTGATCTTGCGATCCGCGCTCTTAGCCTGCACAAAGACATCTGAGGCAACAGCCTCACACCACCACCGTGCTCGCGGCAAGTCCCCAGCGCTGGCAGCGCCACTCTTATATGTAAAATACGAGCGTATCGACAAAGCTCAGTTCTTACACTCCCTCCCTTTGTCGAATACCTCAATTAATATTCTAGTTACTAAATGGTTACATAGATAATGAAAATAAGTAATAAGTAAAGTATAATAATAATGTGAAATAATTAAGTAATTGTACTGAAGTTTGAATTATTATTACTCATCCTTATGCTGTCTAAAATCGGGTTTATTGACCTGTGAACATATAAAAACAGATTAAAATATTGTGTAAAACTAAATCAGTATATTTAAATATTTTCTCTGAATGTTTATTCTGATATAGCATTAGTAATTTTATCTCTTAGACAATTATGGCTGCTCTGAGGTAAGGGCTTAGTCATTATGTCGGCCAAGTTTCGCCAGTGTGTTACCCAGATGACTTTGACTTTCTTTTCTTCCACACATTGTTTTACAAAATCTCCATGAGTGATTGCCATACTCTTTCTGCTCCCAGTTTTCTCTCTAAATGCTAGATCAATTTTTATTTCTTCTACACTCTGATCAAATGTTTTAAGTTTATGGCATCCATCCTTTTCAGTACAGTCTTTGGCAGATTTATTGTCACACCACACTGTAATTGGGTAGAAAGTATGTCCAATTATATATCTGATAGATTTATCTAAAGATATTAACTCTTGACATGCGTCACTCATCGCTAAGTACTCTGCTTGACATGTGGAAGTAGTGACCGTAGACTGTTTATGACTTCTCCAAGCTATGGTGTCTCCAAATAACTTTATTATGTACCCTCCTGTAGTTTTTGAGCCCTCACAGTCTCTGAAGCTTGAGTCTGAATAAGCTTCCAGATTTTCAGTGTTGGATAGAAACCTAATTCCTATTTCAGTTGTACCTCTCAGGTATCTCAAGACTCTTTTACTTCCATCCAGTCTCGTCTTCAGTCGGGTCTATCTGCTTTCTAGCTAGATAATTAACAGCGTAAGCTATATCCGGACGAGTCGCGTTTGCCAGATACATTAAACTGCCTATCGCTTCTCTAAATGGTACTCTTTTAACTTCTTTTGGCTTATCTGAACTCTCTGAATTGCACTTGAACTTTTTGTTTCTATGATCGACTTGACGGGTTACCATTGGAGTGCTTTGTGGCTTTGACTCGTGCATATTAAATTTTTCTAACACTCTTTCTGTGTATGCTGCTTGGTGTATAGTGATCTTCTTCTCTTTTCTATCTCTCTGTATTGTCATGCCTAAAAATTGTTTGGGTTCCCCCAAATCTTTCATCTGGAATGCACGCGCCAGGTGTGTTTTTATTTGGTCAAGTTTTTCTGAATCATTACTAGCTATCAGCATATCGTCTACGTACAATACTACTATAGCTAATTTTCCTTCCAGCCTCCAACTGAATAGACAAGGCTCATGAAGATCATTCTCTAGGCCAAGTTTCTTTGCCTCGTCTGAAAACTTTTTATTCCATCGCTTAGGACTTATTCTTAGACCATATATAGACTTCTTTAGTTTACATACTTTCTCATGTAGACTATTCTCTGGTACCTCTAAATTTTCTACTTCCATCGTTTCATCACTCACAGTAAATTCAGCAATCTTGTCTAGTTTACTCTCTCCACTTGAGTCTTTCTGCAAGTTTTTCAAGTATACATCTTTGTACACTAATCTCTCAATGAATCTTACGTGTCTCGATTCTAAAAACTTTCTTGTGCTCGGGTGCCATAAAATGTAGCCTGTAGGTGTATGTTCTACTAATACGGTTTTGATTGATACATTGCTAAACTTTGTCTCCACGAAAGGTAATTTAACAAACGCTATACACCCAAATCTTTTTATTTTCTCTAAGTGACAGTTTATGTTTGGTGAAATTTTAACTAATGGAACTTCATAATTAATTGACTTATGTGGCGTTCTATTATAAGTGTGGATAGCTGTATTTGCAGCGAACTCCCACATGCTTTGTGGTAGACCTGAATCACACAGATACGCTCTTATCGTTCTCTGAATAGTTTTATTGAATCTCTCAGCTGTGCCATTAAGTTCAGGAGTATATGGTGGACCACTATTTGACTCAATCTTTTCCTTCTTCATTATTTCTGCAAATTTTCCTCCTGTAAACTCTGTAAGTCTTGTTCTCATGTACTCAGCATACTCTTGATGCTTGTCTACATTAGCTCTTTCCAGTCTGGTAGGACCCATCTGTTCTGGGGTTATGAAACATTATCAATTAGTTAGTTATATGTCGATTATTTATGTTAGTTTACTATCATATAGTCTCTTTCAACATCCAGATTCATTCCTTATTACTTTTTTTTTTTTTTTTTTTTTATATTTAAAGCTCTTCATATACCTTTCGGTACCAGGTAATCTCTGAATTTTAACCAACTGAATGATGTTTCTTGCTTCGAACCAAAAAAAAAAACACAAGTTAATTTAATCCGAAGCGAAAAGTCAGATTCTCTCATCAAGCATACCACGCATGCACACCCCTACCGGTATTCAACTTCCCGTGTTACCGAGAAAGTTAGTCAGTTTTGGGTTGCGCAAGCACACACGTGGGTCCCGAATGAGATCCAACTGAATTTTCTTAGTCAATGAGCAACCTACACTGAACACAAGTTTCAGTTGAACATTGACCCCAGAATTTTCAGAATTTGCTCACAGTTTAATTTTATTTATTTACTTTAAATCTTAAATTTGCACAATTAACAGAAAATACCCACATAAGCCAGTAGTCCAGTATCTGACCGCAAAACAAGCCAGAACGAGACACCAAACTTAAGCAAATATTTTCAGTCTGCTTTTTGACATTCGATTCCCTTTTTATTGAGCTAAATTCTGAATTTGACTAAAATTTCTTCTATCTCATAACATCTTAAATTCTCTCATCGCTCTTGATCTCCTTCTGAATGTTCACATAATTCAAATGTCTCCTTGAGTGATAAGAATTTATTTATTTAATTAATTAATTAGTAAATTTTTTTTTTTTTTTTTTTTTGTTATTATTTAATTAAATTTTTTATTTTATTTTATTATAGAACAAAAATTGATTCTCAAACCTCTGAATAATTTTACTTAAATTTGTAAAAAAAATTTAATTACACTCTGAATAGGTTTTTGTTAGTCCCATTGACCCAGTTCTTTTAAATTTTTTAATTTATAGCCCTTTTATTAGTCAATAAGATGAGAGAGAATTAACTATTTTCTAATACAACCACAACTCATCACATATTTTATAGTATAACCTCTATGTTATACTCCTCTTAATTACATCAATTTTGTAATAAATATTTTCATCAAATTAAAGCTGAGTGACATTCACCATTTTACACACCAGCCTGAGATGTTCGTGAGAGCCGTGTAAACTCCCTCCGTTTATTATAAACGCAGGTTCAGTTTATGAAAAGGCAGTATGTGATGCACGACGTGTTGAAACTTGTCGCGATCAAAACGGTCGAACCAACTTATGACTTACCGTGTACAAGGCACTCGGACTCGTCACAAGGTGGTCACCCCGCACACACTTGCCCCCTTTAGCTCACCGAACACTCGTAAGACGCTTCACTTACTTAACTCACACTTACACAAAAACAAACCTTCGTCTTATTTTCCTTTGTGACGCTACCGTCCAAGATGGCGCCTTCTTTGGAAGACGGCGTCTATTTTACGTTTCACGTTGCAGCTCTGCTACCATGTAGGAGTTAACGTAATCAATTATCAAGTCCAGAGGTTTAGGTGACAAATATATAAATAATTAAGTTGTTTACTGATGATTTTTAACTTTCAACTTTATTTAAACTTTAACTCTCTTATACAGTACGTAAAGGTTGATCTTGCGATCCGCGCTCTTAGCCTGCACAAAGACATCTGAGGCAACAGCCTCACACCACCACCGTGCTCGCGGCAAGTCCCCAGCGCTGGCAGCGCCACTCTTATATGTAAAATACGAGCGTATCGACAAAGCTCAGTTCTTACAAATTGTAATGTGTTGTTGATTTTGATAAAAAAGAGAACGGCTTTGATCTTACAATAGGAATGGCTGCATGATATTGCATAATATCTTATATTTTTCAAATACTGATAATACTCGAATATTATTTTAGGTCAAAAATAGTGATATAGGCAGGCAAAGTGACATGGTCACTTGAACGAGCAGCTGACCACTAGTCGCGAGGACGCGAGCATCATCAGGACGGCCGACTGTAAGCAACGCTATTCTTATTGCCGAGGCTGACGGCTGTCGAGTATCGTGAGGCCCGAGATCTGTGACGTAAGGTCTTACCCCCAGCCTGTGACAAGACTCGCCCCCACTCAACGAGGGTTGAGAGGACTACGAGAGAGATTGTTAGGGGCATTCAGACGCCACCCTTCATGAGGACCTCACGCGATGGGTTCTAGTACAACGTCACCCAGTCATTGTCGGGTTATTACTTGTAGATGTATAAATAAATATGAGTGGTATACAAAATATAAACCTCGAGTCTTACAAAAATGATAAATAAATTGGTGGAGTTCGCGCGTAAAACTGCCTTATCTCCGGGCCTATCATATATTCAAGTAAATAAATTTTACTATAAAGAAATTACTCATAAACTTACAACCTATATAATCTTTGAGATTGATTTAATTTTTTGGTTAATCTTTACTTTAGTTTAGATTACTTATAAGACAGAATTATTAAAATGCAACTAGGTTTGAATAGAAAACTAATTATCAACAAAAAATTTCATTTACTATAGTAAATAAACTATAGTTTAATTTTTTTTAACAGTGTTGGGAGTATTGACGGTCAGCCTGATAATCTTCAGTGCATTTTATGTGTTTCAAATAAACAATCCGATATATTCAATTGGCATTTGTTATCACTAGTCCAAACTGAATTACCGACAACAGACTGTAATACATGCTCTTAAAAAGGAATATTCCTCCCAAATTTCAAGTCTCAAGGGTTTATGGTTCCAGAGATGTCATGATGAGTCAGTATATGGGTGGAAACCTCTCATATAATAATAATAGGATTATTTAATAAATTATGAGGTTTATAAATGACAATTTTTATGATCTCAAGATTTAGAAACAGCTAGTTTTTAGAATCCTGAGGTTTACGAACAGCTAATTTTATTAATTTCCAAGTTTATAGTCGACTAATTTTATTAATTTCCAAGTTTAGAATCGGCTGAATTCACGTGGCGAGGTTTTCATTCGGCTAAATTGATTATTTTCCAATTTTTTAATTTCATTTTGTTAAATGTTTCTTTTTTTCAACTGTTTACATTTGAATTTGAAAGAATTTTAATAATTCTTTTTTTATTTAATTTGGCTATTTTAAAGCTAGCCTTATTTTAATAATTCCAAATTTTTAACTCGCTGATTTTACAAACGGCTTTATTTAGGAATTTTATTTTTTTGACATGGAAGTTTAATCTTTTGTCAAATTTTATTATAGGCATAAATTATCTTTGAAATTATTTATATTTCCTCATTTTAGTCATATCGTTTTTTACGTTTCGCTAAATTTCGAATGGCTAAATTTACAGATTTCAAAGTTTAGAGTTTAGAAATGGCCAAATTTAGAAGTGTAAAAAAAACTGTAAACATAGAAACCTACCTGAATTAATGCACGCGATTGTATACATACAAACATAGTGATACCCTCGGGGGGATAGTCAGGGAAGCTTCCTGTGACCTTCAAACGTCGAGATCTGATGAAATCTCGATTCTTGCAAAACGGGGTAGAACCAATAACTTCCTAATTTTTGAAAATCTTCAGTTTTTTAGCAGGAAATTAAAAATCGTGTTTCATCGAACTTTGATAAGATTTTTGAGCTTGAAGAGCTCAAAAGCATAAAGAAGCTATCTCTTTGACCTCGGAGAGCTCAAAATAACACCTAAGTTGTATTTTTGAGCTCGAAGAGCTCAAAAACGTCATAAGTGCAATTTTTAGTGCCTAGGTATGGAATTAACCGGAAGTTGCAGGCATGGCCTTCAGGGTCAACCGTTTTCCTAATTTTTTTTTTGACAAACCAATAATTGCAGAATTTGTATTCTGTATAACACTGTAACCCTGAATGAACTCTACTAGCAATTCACTTTTTACTTGAGCTACTTCAATAATCTGTACCTTTCATTTTTTTCATTTAATAATCAGATCATAATGTCTAATTAAATTCTGAAATGTTATGTAATAATTATTCGCTATTTAAAAAAAAAAAAAAAAAAAACTCCTTGAATACTCTGTAAAATACTCCACGGCAATACTCCACGGAAACTCCGATAATACGCCTTCAGAATCTTGGGTCGCAACTGCATAAATACTCCGCGTTTTAACCATTAAAATGCTGCCTAAACTCCGTCGATATTCTGAGTTGTAGCCGAGTTTTCTCGGACTTCAGCGGTAGTGTATAAATCGGTAGGGAAGGAAATTTTTCGTAGAGCATTCTGAAATGTTTGCATGTCTTGTATCTATAATTGTTTTAAGCAATGAGTGAAAAATATTATTTTCTGTAATAAAACTTAAACATTTTGTCGAGCATAATTTTACTAAGAAAAAATTATGATTTTGAAGTGGTAAGGAGAAAAAAATTAATTTGAAAAAGTTTCGAACGATTTTGTAAAAATATCGTTTGCTTCGATATTGCCGTATAATGCTATTGATTATCTCATGTACAGATACTGATTATATGCTATGTAAAAAAATATTTGGTACATACTTTAAAAACCGAGAATCAAGTGTGTGAACTTCGTGATCACTGCTGCAAATACTGTCATTATCACTACAATTGCTGTCAAGAGAATATTGTTC
>NC_058160.1:16104555-16123995 GCF_020080835.1 Cotesia glomerata
GACATGTTATACGAACGATAGTAGCACTGACTTTTTCGTCTCCGTTGACATACTTAGTATGTCTATCTCACTAATCTAAAGGTGGCGCTAAATGTTTCTTCTTATAAATAATAATCATAATATATGATGTGTATGTTTTTAAGTGGATTTACCTACGCTGTAATTTATAATTATATACTATATAAAATAATGCATTATTCTTTGATTAAATAAATGAATTAATAATTTAAATAATTTGGGATCATCAAACATTAAGTATCTATTTATTGTTGTCATGTTCTCATGTTTTTGTTTTTATGAATAATATGTTTTTTAAGTATTTATTATATTATTATATTTATTTAATTTTCAGCATTAATTGTCAACAAACTTGGAAGAGATGGCACGTGATTTATTGATAAGGAAGTATTTTAACGAAGGGTTTCCATATAATGAAATAGTTAATTTTCTATGTAAATATCACAACATTTCAATATCTCGTCGACATTTAATTCGAATTCTTAAAAAACTTGGACTGAAGCGTAAATATATTGTTGAAGATTCCTTGGAAAAAATTGGTTCTGCCGTGATTGACGAAATAAACAGTAGTGGTTCCTGTATTGGCTATAAAAGAATGTGGCAACGTTTAAAGCTGATTTATGGCTTAAAAGTGAAGAGGAGTACAGTTAATAAAATTTTACATGTAGTTGATCCAGATTCTATCGAAGAGAGGTCTCGTCGACGATTATTGAGACGTAAATACTCTGTTCCTGGACCTAATTTCCTTTGGCACATTGATGGCTACGATAAATTGAAACCCTTTGGGTTCGCTATTCACGGATGTCTTGATGGATTTTCTAGAAAAATTATATGGTTGGATGTCGCTACATCAAATAATAAACCGGAAATTGTTGCACATTATTTTTTAAAAGCGGTACAAAAATTAAAGTTACTCCCAACTTTAATTCGATCAGATTGTGGTACAGAAAATTGTATTGTTGAAGCTCTTCAGCAAAGTCTACGTTTTCATCATGATGATAATTTAGCTGGTTGGAAAAGTTTTATTAAAGGCAAAAGTACGTCTAATCAGCGTATAGAAAGTTATTGGTCTCAACTTAGACGTCATGGTTTGGATTTTTGGATCAATTAATTTAAAGATTTACGCGAGAGAGGTCTTTATAATGATTCATCAATATTACATGTTGAATGTTTACGCTTCTATTTTGGGCATTTAATTAGAGCTGAATTGAAAATGATTCGTCATGAGTGGAATCGGCATCGTATAAGAAAACAAAAAAGTCGTCATATAGCTCCAGAAAAACCAAATTGTTTGTATTATCTTCCTGTAATTGGGGCAAGGGATTACAAGAAACCAATTGATGAAAGTGCTGTTAATATTCTCAAATCTGATTATACTCTGGAGCCTAAATTGTACAATGAATTGTTTTGTCAATTGGTAGGTGTATTGATACCTGACATACAATTACCTCTGAATGTCAAAGAAAGTCTTTAACGTTACAATAGAATCTTAAGTTTGTTAAAAATTTATACATAGTTTCAAACAAAATATCAAGATATTTTAAAAAAAATCTAAAACAAAAACACTCAATCTTTTAATTATTCTTGGAATACTGTTTTATGTCTTAAAACAATTTGATTAAGTTATAGCTCAACGTGATTTCAGAGTGTTTCTTACACGTAATCCTGGCTCTAAAAATTTTGTTGTTTTTTTGAAATATTCTTTCTAGCGCGTATGCGATTACATTGATTAAAAAACAAAAATTTGAATTAAAATTATGACAAAAATTAAAATCATAAAAAAAAAATTAGTCTACATATATAGTAAACTTGGATAGATCCTGAGAATTGTGAATAGTGATTGTCGTCTTGCTGACAATACGATGATTACTAAGATTAACAATGAACTGTGGGATCTTGACAGACCTTTAGAACGTGATTGCAAGTTGGAATTACTCTAATTTGACAGCCCTGATGGTCAACAAGTCTTTTGGCACTCCAGTGCTCACATACTGAGCGAAGCAATGGAACGTGTCTACGGAGGTTGTCTTTGCATCTTGGAGATAAGAAAATTTCAACCCTGAACTTCCCTTTTCTTGAATCTTTGTAGAAGGACATTGTAAAAGAAAAGGCAACCATTTGAGCGTCTGAAAATGACTAAAGAAGATTTTTTGAAGATGTTTGAGTACAACGAGTTCAAAGTGAGAATACTGAAAGAAAAAGTTCAGACTCCAACTACTACAGTCTACAAATGTGGGCCGTTGATTGATTTGTTTCGTGGTCCTCATCAGACACACGGGTGAGCAATTTTATAGCTTGGAATCCTGGTGTTGTGATTAAAGTAGTTGATGAACGCTTTTATTTATTTAAATATTTATTATCTTTATTATCAATAATTTATAAATTAATTTTAATTCTATTTTTGAGTACGGGTATCGGAGTCTTCGGATCTCTAACGTCAAAAAATTTTCTTTTCAGTAATTCTATTTTATTTATTTTTTTTTTTTTAATTAATTAATTAAAAATTTTTTACACAAAAAGTGTACGTGATTAATCATTAAAAAAACCTTTGATTATAATAATCTGCATGCGTCCTGCTTCAATGTTTTCTCCTTCTTTCTAAATTGTACCAGATAGATTAATTATAATTATTATTATTATTATTATAATTCTTCTAACCCGTTATCACCTATTCGGTCATTTTCATGCTAGTATAAATCTAATTTCAAGTGGATGGAAATTTCCATCTTCACTAACAATTTGAGACAATTCGTCTTCGGATAGTTAGGTCGATGGGCAACCATCGAACTTGAACACTAGTTAGCTGATGAATGCTAGTATCTGTTCGACTATATGTTAAGTATTAACGATGGAAAGCTACTGAGAATAAAGGGCAACTTTGAAAAAATCCATGAAAAATTAACCAAGCCAGGAATCGAACCTGGATCTCCTCAGGTTATTATTATTATTATTATTATTATTATTATTATTATTATTATTATTATTATCATAAATATTATTAGAATGAAAATTCTATGCAAATAAATAACATAAAAACAATATCATTTCACGGAATATCATAATTGATTATATTTTGTGGTATTGCAGGTATGCTCGGGGCATTGTCCCCAGGTGCGATGCATCCAGCATTCGCGACTCGAATGGGATTCCCTGGTGGACCAATGCTAACGCCGATGATGCATCCACGCTTCAGATGAACACCTCAAGCTAACGGGCCTAATCTATCACTGCATTTTGTGCTTTGGGCCCAGCTCTGAGTTGGTCTCAAATGAAAAATTTACTGACTCAAATCAATAATATAATTATATGTAATATAATTACTATGCAAGAGCCGTTGGTTTAAATTTTCAAAAAACCGAAAAACGACTGTCATGTGCAAAGTCAAAATATCAACGCTACTGATCCTCAGTTAACACGAAGTTAGCAAAAGCCTTTTCTTTTTTTTGTTTTTAATTAATTAATTATCGAATTAAATATTGTTACACTAAACAGCATCTGGAAGTAACAATCTGTCATTAATAAGCGTAAAAAGTAATTCCAAATATCGAAATATTTTTTTTTTATATTTTTTCTTTGATAACAAATCGATCACTTTATTAAATAAAACGGAATAAATTCTGTTAAATTATCGTTACTATTACGTTCAAATCTAATAATTAAATTGAAAATATTAATATTTATGTGCTGTAAACAAGTGTACGTGCAAAAACTACGCATTGTTAAAATTATTTAATTTTACAAATTGTCTTTTTGAATAACAAAGAATTAAAATTTTCAATTCATCTTATTTTCAAATTAAATAACAATAAATTTAAACGATTCAGCAAGACAATCTGAATTATAAAAAAAAAAAATAAGTTATGGATATTCAGTGATTGTCGCCGACAATATTTATCTTTTTTAAATTTTTTTAAAAATAATAAGTCTGTGGAAAGTTTTGATGGAATTAGGCACAATCTGACGTTTGAAGAAAACTCAAATGAATTAGATATATAATTACAATATAAATAAAAATAATAGAACGTTTTAAATATCTTAAGAAGTAGTTAAATTAACGGGTGGGGAGTATCTCTTCAGAGGATTTTTCTACATTTTATAATCCCTCAGCAGGAATCTTTATTTTAAAAAACTCTCAGTATAAAACTCTACAATGAAAACAAATCAATTTGAAAAATCCTTCATTTGAAAATCTCTCAGGAAACAATTGATTACAATGAAACTTCTCTATATCGTAAAACTCTCAGGCGATGCATTTATCAGAAACAAAAGCTCGATAATTTTCTAAATTCATGTGTATTTTTTATTTATTAAAATAATCAAAAATATAAAGTTCTAGTTATTAATAATTATAACATCTATAAAATATTTTTTTAAATCTAGTTTTCATCGGACGATCACATTTTGAGGTCCCAAAAAACTTTATATTTTTGAATTACTGAAACTGACAGCCATTTGATAATTTTTAGGATTCGTTTTTAATAAACTATCACAAAAAAAATTCCACACGCAAACAATATAAAAATCGATGAGCGCAAAATAAAAAATTAAATTATATAATAGTTTGTATGTTATAACTTATAATTATTTTATTTTCAGCTGTAGGAAGACATGCCACTAAAATGAATTAGAGAAATGAATTAATTGAATGGCTGAAGAAAAATCGAGATGCTGATACCCTTCGTTTTACAAATTTTATCTCTCAGCCTGAAGTTCATAAAGATTTGCATCTATATATTGAAGCTTTAAAAAAAAAAATTAATTTTTATCTTAATCGAGTGTTACGATTTTGAATAATATAATTTATTTTTGAAAAGTAAAATTTTTAAGATAACGAAAATTAACAAAGCGAATTTAGATTTGACTAATTTTTAATATTTTATATAAATATATTAATTATTTGTTTTTTTGTTAATTGTACACATTTAATAAATTAATAATTTAAAATAATAAATACAACGATCATGTGTACTATTACAAAATTTCTTTCGTTGTATAAATAAATAAATATATTTAAATTGTGAAATAATTATTATTAAAATTATCCTTCGAGAGACGCCGCAACATCAAATGCAAATGCGTCTTTGATACAAAAATCATTATGCATCCGTTTTCGCTGAAACTGCAAAAAATGAGAAATTTCGATTATTCGCTGACGATATCGAAGCCATTCTTGTCTAAAAAAAAATAATAATTTAATAAAGTAACTAATTAAAAATCTATCGGTTAAACTTACTTGCTGAATTCATGTAACAACTCTTCAAGCCAAAGGTTTATTCTTTCAATGATACTGTCATTGCGGTTATCAACAATCTTTGAAGAAAAAAGTATATAAATATCATTTTCAGTTTTTCTATATTGAAAGATCTTTTTATTACCTGTATATGAATATCATGTGAAATGATCAAAGTATTGTTTAGAACATCTACGTCGCCACAATTGTCAACATAATTTCCTGGCACTGTCAAATCTCCAACACTATTTAAATAATTATTAATCACAGTACTTATTGCCTCGCGGTATTGGAGAACAATATCATATATTTGAGAAAAAATTTCTCGTACAAATTCTACAAGTGGATCCTTCAAGTCAATCATATTTATCTTAAAAATCTCAAATATATCATCTATTTATTCATGCGAAACAACTTCGATGTACATCAGCTTTGTCCACATATTCGTCAAACTTTCGATGAAAGCATCAGCTAATTCTTGAGTTTTCGCTATTTTTACATCTATTTTTATTTTTTGTTCATTCAATTCTTTATCAAATTTCACTAAATCATAAAATTTATTAAAAATTCCGTTTTTTCCTGTTTTTATTGTCTCAATGATCTTAAACATTTTCTCGAGCTTTTCGAACGACTAAAAAAAATTCATTAATTTCTTTCGTCCTAACAACGTGTTGATCTCCTCCAAATTTGTACAATTCCTGGACATACTGTTGTAAACTTTTTCTTATATTCTTCATATATTTCAAGGGTATCATTATTTAGATTTTTCAATACATCTATTAATAAATAATCAATTAATAAATGATTCTTCTAATATTAATGAATTATAATCTTAGAGATAACTGATATAAGTAAAATAAAACAAACTTTAGTCATCTTGAAAGACAGTATTAAAAAATTCATCCCCATCTAATTGATCAACAAAACACAGAGAATCATATTGACTTTTTCTATTTACTTTCTGTTGTTTATCCATTTTTATTTTAATTTTTAATTCGACTTCTTCAACTTTAATAATTGCTTGTCTACAATAAATTTTAAAATGATTATAAACAAATAAAATAAGAGTAGAATAATTAACAATATATTTAGGAAACATACCTGTACTTTTTGATGGCGTCATTTCTTTCTTCTTTGCTGATTAAGACATACGAAAAATAAATCACTTGAGGTTGTAAGAAACAAGATAATTATCATAATTATCTGGTAAAATGCAAGGGTTTCCTGTGATATTTACAGTTCTCAGATTTTAAAATTTTCTTAAATATAAAACCTAAAAGATAAATTTTATTCACAAAATCTTGTTATTAATTTATTTAGATTTCCATTTTTTTATTCGGTTAAAAGAAAGATCAAGATCTTGAAGATTTACCAGGCTGTCGAGGTTTTTAATTTTGTCCATAATATTGTGGAATAATATGAGTTTTGTCAGATTAGTCATAATCCAAAGATGGTCTATTTTCAAAATTTCTGTAGGAGTTGAAAATTTATTAATATTAATAAAAAAATTAACATATACACTTACAAAAATACTTTTCTAGAAAATTAAATTCATATTCTAGTTACTTCATCCAATTTTATTCCATCTTCACGAAATATTCTACCACGTTCACCCTTGAGAGCTGCTTATTCAATCATTAAATTTACAAGAGTACTATAATTTATTACATCTGGTACATCATCAATTACTAAAAAAGGCTCATCAATGCTTATATTTTTTTTTTATACTTTTCATAATTTGATTTAGACATAATCTTAATTTATATTTATGGACGCATATAAAGAGTAGGTGTCAAATCTATTTAAATTGATAAAGTATCCTAGCAACTAAATAATAAATATCATTCATTCTTTAGATATTGTATTTATTGAATTTATTAAACTTATTAACATAAATAATTCAAATAATAATTTTTTAGCTGAAGTAGGTAGCGCTGCTTCCCTAAAGTATTTGAAAATCTTTATCAAACATAAAAATTTATTGTAGGGTAAAAGACCCCATTAGTAGCGGGGACCCCATTACTGACATTTTCTTTGATTTTGGCACTTATTCAATTGATGAAATCATTAATTTCAATAATGAATATATTATTTCTAATCTTTAAGACCTTTTAATCAAAAAAATTTTTAATTTTTATTCCAAGTAGAACATTTTTCCATTGAAAGAAAAAATGCCACTAATAGGGGTTAAAGGTGCCACTTATGAGGTCTTTTACCTTATCAAGTATTTATGATAATTTGAATAAAGAAAAAATTACTTCCACCGAGAATAGAATTTCAAGAAAAATTTTTACTTTGGTCTTTCTTCAGGCACCCGAAAATTTTCTTGAGCCAAGAATTTTGTTCTCCAGTCAAGAAATTTTTTTTTCTGTGTATATTCAGTGCAAATATTTTTATATATAAAAATATATAAAAATAAAATTTGGATATATTAATCGCAATGAAATAAATAAATTACAAAATATAAAAAAAAATGAGCGATCTATTGTGATTCAATGAAGGATAAACGACTGTATAGATAATAAAATAATCATAAGAACAATAAATTAAAATATATAACAGTACCGGGATCGGTATTAGCGGCTGGTCAGGGGCGAGCTAGCTGCAACCGGTCCTTCGTTGTTTTACAATATACATATATACATAATATATAAAGATAAATCTAAAACTACACCGATACATCGGTATTATTTACTTGCTGTAACTCCGAGATCAGAAAAGGTAATGGTGTGTAGTATGTAGCATATGAACACCATCGGTGCCCGTTAGTCCTCTATTTAATACTACTACTACACATAACGCCACTTTTAGCATTAAGCTCTGTGCAGTATAATAATAAGTAGAGATACATTTTATAACAAGCAAAGAGCTGCTCGGATAGATAAAACATAAAACTCTCTTCGACAAAGTTAATAAGCAATATCGTTCCGCCCGTCCCCGTCGTCGTTACCACTAGGTTATATTCTCTCCTCACTGTACACTATATTTCTATGTACATATCTATCTGTACCTTAACATAATAGCTCGTATAATCGGGCAGTGTTTAACACTGCAATCGCGGCTTAAGATCGCCTCCTAGTCGTGATTAATCGAAGGTCATGAATTTTACTTTTTTTATTTTCTTTTATGCTATCTCACTATTCTAATTCTAATTCATTACAATTATAACCGATAAATGCACATATATTCTCTTTTACCACACATTATTTTTTTTTATTACAGTGAAAGCTCAGTAATTAAAGCTTCGGTAATCACAAAGAATTTTTTTAACCATTATTTTTTTACTGTAATTTAATAGTATATTGTGTGACTAGGGATGAAACAAAACGATTTCAGACCAGTGAAGTTACCTGCCCGAGCGAAGCGAGGGCTGGCATCACTCGGTCTGAAATCGTGTTTCATCCCACGTCACACATTATATTTTTCATATAAGTATAAGTATAAGTATTTTTCATATAAGAGCCAACCAGAACTAGATAGTTTCAGACGAACACCGAAAATACCATTTTATTATAAAACTTATAATAAAATAGAAAGTAATAATTTATTTTTTACCAAACATTATTCTTAAATTGACAAGTTTTCTTTTATCATTCTTATTTATGCTTAATAACAGAATTATAATATGTCAGTACAGTTAACGGTTAGAATGACAATTATAAAGGTATAAAATAAACAAACAATTGATAGGATTGAAAATAAAGCTGCAACTTCACCTCGCGGACAGAAAATCGTCATTTTCTGTCCGCCGGGAAGAAATAATTGATACCTGCCCGGCACAGTCACATTGGTCTGAAATTGTCTAGTTTCGGTTGGCTCAACAGGCATTGAAACTCACATTTTCAATGCAGGTTATATGAAAAATATTGAAACATTGTAATTTTCATTTATCTTGTCGATTAATGAGAGTGATAAATTATCATAATCAAAACCAAAACTAGTGAAGTAAAAATTAGTGGCACGGTTGAATAATAAAGATTACAAATAAAAGAAAGGCTGGTATTTTGGGTTTGACGTTTGGATGTCGGATGAGTGATCGTAAATCCAAGTATCACTGAGAAGAGATAGAGTTTCGAGGTTGATATGCAGAGTACTGTACAGTGGGCAGAGAATAATGTCAAGTCTGGTCTGAAACTCCAGAAATAGTACAGATTGCATGGAGAAGAAAAAGAAGAGGAGGTAAGGAGCATAGCGTTTTCTACATAACAGCAAATACAAAGTAGCTGGTTTAATATATAAGCATGTTTATGTTTGATGTGTATAAGTGCACTCGTATATCTGTGGAAACGATACGCGGATGGCAGGAGTGAAAGGCCCACGCCCGTGCCTCGGGCCTCTCGACAAGGGCGACTGGACCTACACAACTGCCGGGACCGGTAACGATCATACCTTTCTCTCTTCACTTACACCATACTACATGCACATACACCAGTACATTTACGCTTATCTCTTTCGTATATGAAACTGATTTGTATTCCTCGAAGATTTACTTCGCTGCTAAATTCACCTTTTTTAGTATTTTATTTTATTTTACCGATAAGATTTTTCATCGTTACTTGGATTTTTCAATCGAGTTATTATTTATTGAATCAGTTTTAAATTAAACTGCACATTAATTCATTTTTATCGGTAATATCTTTGCAACACTTGTTAACAATTTATTTAAAATTTTTTCCAAACCAGTAATATTAAAATGATAAAATTAAACAAGTTTGTAACTAAATCAAAAATTGAATTAATTAAGAAAAAAATAAAGTGTAAAAAGTATTAGGAGAAGTATCGAACAAATAATATTTACAGTTAGCGAGGGCAAAGAATGCCGGATTGAGGGTAAGAGGTGGTTACGGTACAGAATGTAATGCAAGATAGAGTGCTGGAAACTAAACTGCTCGAGAGAATCATTGCTCGCAACAAGGAAATAAAACACATTATCTATCTTATTTCTATTGGAATAGAAGTAAAGCGAAGCAGCTTCCTCGTATGAAAGCATGCAACGATCCAGCCACGCCTTGTGGTCACACACGACAATACATGTACAATGTGCACGCGATCATCTTGTTTTATAAATCATTTTCTTCATTTCAACTTATTAATCTATCACCAACGCATTCCTTAAATGATATTTACTTTTTTGCATTATTGTATATTTTAATAAGAATAAATTAATTGCCATGAGTTATTCGCGATATTTAATATTTTATAAAAAATTAATAAGCCATTAAACGAGTTATTAACATTGCTCATTGGCAATTATTTAAACACTTTCAATTTTATTCAATTAGCATTGAATATCATAAATTACAATAGAAATTTAATTTATAATTAATAAGTTAATTGTTTGAATGTGTCAAAAATGATTGAGTCGTCATCTTGACCAGCTGAACAATACGACAGTTTAAGAGGCGGTAATAAACTGTCCGAGAGATAGAAAAGGTGGAGGAGTGATAACTAACTGTTGACTTGAGTACTCGGTGCTTGTAAGAAGATATCCGCGAGAATAAACCGTCAAAACCTGGCAACCAGCAACCACGATACTACCATCTGTTCTAGACACAACACATTACATTCTATCCGTTGTTAGTGATAAAGTTTATTCAATCGTATGTACCAGTCATCAGCTCTTGTATTATGTATCTCCATATTTATTTATTTGCCTATAATACTAGTCTACCTCTGCCTTCTGCTTCTACTCTCTAAACATGAAATAGTGGTTTTTCACTTATTAGAAGTGCATATTCACTATTTGTTAATGCTAAAACCGAGCCACGCAGAATAAGTGAATATTAACTTTCTGAATTAGTGAATACACGAATATCATTAATTCGGTATGTGATTTTAAAATTTCCCTATTTCAATTAATGAAAATAACATTCACTTTTACAATAGTGAAATTATATCACTAATTAGATAAGTTAAATTTACTAAAAATATAAATTTAACAATCTCACTCAATAATTAGTGAAAATCCCTGTTGCGTTTACTAAAAATATTACTAAATGAATTAGTGGAATTTTACAAAATTATAAGTGCATTTCAACAATTTGTAAGTTGAATTCACTGGAAATACTAGTAAAATTAAAAAAATGTTAATTATGCATTTTTGCAAAAGTATAAGTGAAATTTACTTAAATCATTAGTGCAAGTATTTTACTGAATGAATCAGTAATATTCATTGTAGTATTTAGTTAAAATTTAGCAAATTAATTTAGTTCAGTTTTGTAGAATTTTTAATTTTGGTTTTACTTATTAAATACATTATATTTACTTAAATAATAGTTTAACTAAAGTAGTGTTGACAAATAATTTTTTAATATAAAAATCAATGAATAATGTATATTTTTTTTTTTTAAAACATTGATATATTAGCACAAAGTAATTAAGTTTTTAAAAGGAACTAAGTATTAAGCATTAGTTATTACTTTAGAATTTTGGAACGTAATAAAAATGTTAATGATAATAGAAGTAATATGATTATTAATAATAATATTAATCGTTATGATAATAATAATAGTTATAAAAATATATTAAAAAAGCTAAAGAAACTCACTCTCTGTTTGATACACAGCACAAGTACAGTTAAAATAATAAATAAAAAAGTTTTGATATGCTCAGTACAAAATATCAATACAAAATATCAGTACAAAATATCAATCATATTTTTTAATCAGATAATGAATCATTATCGTTATCATTAAGAACTTTTGAATCCTTGATTGTAATATTACTTAATGTAATATGTAGTGCCGAGACCACTGATCGTGATGTTACACCTTGCATTCCAAAAACGTAACAATCTATAAAATTGAAAAAATTTTGCAAACTGTTCGGGTACTGTAAATTCAGCACGTAAAATAGCTTATAAAGTATATTAAAAGCTGCAATCGGTCCACTTTTGTCGCCTACACTCATAAGCCAATTATCCCCTTCAATGAAAAATTTTTCATAACCTTGACCTTTCATAAGAATTAGACATGGTTGGGCATTAGTAGCTTCACGTTCCTTAATCTCTTTGATGTAGTTACTTATATTAGTTCCGTCCTGTGAATAAAATAAATGTACATAATATTACATATTATTTTGTTTGTTAATATTTAATTTCAAATTGGTAAGATGGTATTGTTATAAAAAAAAAAAATCAGAATAATTACCGGAAGAGATTTTATGAGATCTTTATTGAGAAATGCAGTTTTGACGGGTAAAGGGCTATCATCGCTTTCATTGAGTTTCTAAGAAAAAAAAATTAATTGATTTATGGTTATTTATTACTTTCAAGAACTATAAATAAAAAGAATTATAACAATATTTGATAGTTACAATTCAAAACTTACTCTTTTCTTTCCTTTACCTACGCCTTTACCTCTTTTGTGATCACAGAATTTGATACCGGTAGTAATGCACTCAACATGAGTAAGGCTCTCAAATTTTCTGCAAAAAATAAATTGCAGTATTAAAATCAATTGACATTTTTTATGACAACACTTACACGAGCAACATTAACAATTTAAATGTATGAATAGCTTAAAAATTAAAAAAATAATATAAAATTCAAAAGATATAAATGAATGAATTTAACGAGTAATTAATATTATTAATTAGAAAAGAAAATATTTGCTCACCATCAGTAATATCGGCTGCTTCTGTGTATAAGACTGGCTTACAATTTTTAGCAAAGAAGTCAATACGCGGAACGTAATATGTGGCAAACTTTTCCAAAAGTTATCTGCTACGTTTGGATATTTACTATCGAAATCGCGTTCAATCTATATAAATTAAAATAAAATTAAATGAAAGAAGTTAACTACTCTCAATTTTCCAACAGAAGATGAAAAAATTCAACCTATATTAAAGAAAACAAAATCTTACTATTTCTCCATCGTAATCCAAGAGACGCGTGTAAGTTGTAAAAACTTCTGAAATAGTTGGACTTGCAGATTGAATCCAATGCCATCTGAATTCTCTTGTCTCTTGCATACAAGTAATAATTTTTCCTTTATTTTCATCAGAAGGCTTAATGAATTTTAATAAAGAAATCTAAAATAACATAAAATTAATAATTGTATTATTTGACATTTTTGGAAAAAAATTAAAAACCAATAAGCTAACACCGAACCTTTTTATCTATTTCTTCACTAGTAAATTGGTAGTCAGCAGACTGTGAAGAAGAGGAAAGTACTTCAGACTTTTTTAGAGCTGCTTTTGTGTATTTTTTTTTGATGGACTCAACTTGGTTCTCATCGTACTCAAACGATATTCTATGAAACCATTTTTAGAATTTTGATCGTAAAAATGCTCCTAAAAATCAACATTACAAATTGAAATTATTGCTTCTTTAATTAATAAATCATCCACTAGTGAAACTTTTATCCTTACCCAACCATCTTTTGAATATTCATTTTTTAGTCGCGGAAATTCAGTGATTAATGCTTTTGCCAAAGCTAATTTAGCCGATTGCGGAGGATAACTAAAATATAATGTAAATACAATAGTTAATTTTATTTATAATATTGATATTAGATTTGATTAATACAAATTATATATTACTTACTGGTTTTGATGATAGTCGACTAGTTCAGATGTAACAATTCTTACGAGGGCCTTCCTGTTAGCATCTTCAAATATTTTAGATGATCTTAATGCTTTCAATATTTCGAGGCCTCCAGTCTTTGCTTCTAGTGTCGCTGTTACCGTGCCATATTTCTAAAATATACCAAAAAGAATTAAATGTTCGGTTTGACAGATACCGTAGATAAATAACATTAAAAGATAAATTTGTACCGAAAATTTTGGAATGGCACCAACGTCAAATGATGTTGATGCTCTTTCAATACTTCTACCAGCAGCTGATGGATAATTTCCACTTGATGGAGTAATTATATTTGAAGATAATGCAAATTCTCTGTTGTTTTCTTTTTCAATTACACTGTCAGTAGCCCTGAGATTTCCCAACACTTTCAATAAATGTATTTTTGGGCCCATTTTGATGCCCATTAGCTCTAAATCTTCTTTTTAACTCCAAAAACAGTACCGTCAATACACTCCTCTAAAATTTAATCAAAACAATTACAAATCGTATAAATACACACAAGTGATTATTCATAATAATCATTAATTAATTAAATCGTTTAAGTTATTCTTCAGTTCTTCTCACTAATTAAAATAAACCAAAAATCAAATATTTATGCCTTCTTTGACAGATTATTGAAGAGAAATTAGTTACAATAAAATATGACGTAAGCTTATATAAAGATTGTTGGATTTTGATGGGTTCCAACAACATAAAGGTTTAAAGTATCCTAAACGGGATACATTAGTAAAACGATTGTCAGATTCTTCGTTACATTCAAGATGATATGCATGTAAATTTACATTAAATTCTACTGTTGTGCATGTCGATATTAAAAATGAACTTCAGTTCCATTTAGAATAATAATTTCTTTTATTTTTCCAAACAATGGCAAATTGTCTGAACGAACTATTGGAACTTCGAGAGAAACGTATAGTCCAAGACGAAATTCGACACCGTTTACTTTCACTGATCTTGCCAAAAGTACTTTGTTATTTAATGTATAATTTAATTCCAGTAAGAATTGTCGGCTCAAAGTGTTCTCGACAAATTCTTCTTTTCGAGAAAATACTTGTAAGCGGAATAGCTGAACATCTTTTCCACCCCATTTTGCACTTTGCCCGCATTGGAAAATATTTATTAAAGTCTTAGGGGGTTCTTAAAATTACGAACAACTTGAGCTCTAGCTTTTGCAGCACCATGCTTAGCTTCTTCACGCATACACCAATAGTTGATCGCTGGGCCAGACCACAGAATACACTCTGAATAATGAGATAAATGATGGAATTTGTTAATCTCATTAACATCGGGAAATAAACTTTTGAAATTTGTTCGAAACTGCTTGATAAGAGCATCAAGATAAGGGATTTGAGAACGAAAAAGTTTTGGAGCAAATATTATTTCCATTATTTGTAATAGATTTTTATCAGCATCATATACTGATCATCACTTGAAATTTTATCTGACAGTAAAATGGCAAGGCTCGAATTAAGCACCAAGTTTGCATTGCTTTTTGACTTATTAAATGATCTTTTCTCCTAAGCATGGAGTCTGTGAAGTTAGCTGAAGGCTTATTAGTGTTTTCACAGTATCCCCATTGAAAAGATGTAATATTACCATTTAGATAATTAGTATTAAACTTCTTTTCCACTAATATATATTGTTTGAGGACTAGTTTTATAATCATTGGACAAATACCACAGAGGAAGTCGTGCATTGGGTCAAATATTTTGTTACTAGTAACATGAAAGTATCCTGACTCGTTCAAACAACAATTACCACGCATGCCTGTACTTGATACATTCTCTGCAGAAAAATTCGAGTTCTTCAACAAATCTAAATGTTCTTGATATAAATTTAGCGTGCGTTTCTGGCCAAGTTGAAGAGATCCAACGTGTAAATCATCTCTTGAATACATACACAAACGACAGAATTGATTAGACGATGGTCCTAATAGATTAAATACGTCATGCACAGCAAGTCCATCGCCAATGAAAGCAGCAAGAGTTGCACGTAAAGTAAAAGGACCATGTTCTGTATGAACTAATACTCCTTCGTCACTTTCTAGTGCACTCAGATCATTCAAAAAGGGCTGTAAAATTTTATTAAATCCGTAGTTTTTCACATCTATGTCTGTGCATAAAAGAAGTACATGAATAGAGTTCAGGTCAGAGTTAATTTCTGGAGGTATATTTTGAATGCTATAATAGAAGGCTCCTAATTTATGGATTCCAGTTTTAGATCCTAAAGGATTAACTATTTCCAATTCGTCATAATACAGTTGAATTCGTAGAACATGCGGATATCGTCGAAGAAAGTCGTGAGTTTCAGCATGCTGCCCATCAAGAAAAGAGCTTAGAATGCCGTCTGGTGACTTTTGTTCATTCAAAATAGCTTGTAGAACATTAGGATTAGAAATTACTAATTTAAGAGAGTCAATAATGGGTACATATTGAAAAGTTTCCATTACCAGTGTGGGTTCATACGTACCAGACGTTCTATTAAGTTTTTGTCCATTCTGTGTCCAAGCGGAATTTCAACTGGCCTAATATACGCACAAGATGACTCTAATGCTGCAATTTGATCATCAAATCTCCGTAGTCCATCAAAAACATTAGTTAAATCAAATGTTTCTAAAACATCCTTTGCGGCATCATTGTTAATTAAACCTTGTTCAATAAGAAAATTGTTTACTGTATCTTTTAATAGACCACACGTATTAACCAGTAACTCTTCACATTCATCTATAATATCTGTTAAAGTTGATGAAGTCATAGAGGCTTTGCATTGAAAACGACCGATCATTCGCACAATATGACGACGTATATCAAACCCGAAATTATTATTATTATTATTATTATTATTATTATTATTATTATTATTGTATTCATTATTATTATTATTATCTTCATTATTATTGTCATAATTATTGTCGTTGCCGCAGTTATTATTATCGTGTTCAAGATTTTCGCCATGTTCTCTATCATTAAATTCAATCAGCAAATGATTTTTTTTTATATGGCGTTTGAGTGATGCAAATGTTAAAAATCTGCGTGAACACCCGTTCTGAGCACATTTAAATCCTTGATCACCAACCCCACGACTCACAGTTAACCCATGAGCATTGATAAAATGTCTTTTCAATCCCCATAACTCACCGTTGATTTTTGATGACAAATGAAACAATTTAATCGATCCATTGTAAACGAATGATTGATTACAGTATCAGAAAAATTACTTACGTCTTAATTTCTCAAGAGTTTCATCATCATGTATGGTACCTTTTTAGTTTATTAATCAATGCCTCAACGGTCAAATCCTTATACTCTTCCATGTTTTTCTGCAGAAGAAGAAAAATATTATATAAGAAAATAATAAGATGAAAAGATGAAAATTTTTTTATAATTATTCAATTATTTGCTTCTAATGATCGTATATGAACAACTCATAAAATGAGAATAAGTATGTCTCTCCGGGACAGTAGTTGAAGAATAATATTGTAAATTTTAGGGGTTGGCATTAATTTAAAAATATGAATGTAAAAGTAACAAAGAAAAATAATCTTTTAAATACGTATCGAATGATAACAATAAAATTGTGCACAATTAAAAATTTTAACTTTTTCTAATTGATCCAGATTTAATTTCATAAAATTATTGACACTCATATATTTTAGGACTTCTGAAAATTATAATTATAAAAAATCTAGAAGATAAAGTAGGAAAGACTATAGCGTCACTTATACGATTCACGTGACTGCGCAACTGATCTGTTCTCTCGTCTTCACTTATTCAGAAGTGAACCGGATACAAAACTAATAATTGAATTCGTGATAAATATAATTTTTAAACTTAAAATAATATGAAAATTTAATCACATTTTATCAATCTTAAATTAATAAATAGCTGTAAATTATTAAAAAAATTTGCAACAATATCAACTTTGAAAAATAAATGCTAGCTGTTATGAATAAAAACTAACCTCTGATAAAATTTTAACTTAAATAATATTTACGCGATCAAGTAAAGATATAAAATTATTACTTACTCAAGTCTGCAATATTTTTAGTAGTAGAATGCCTTAAATCTGTTAATCAGTGCTATTATTAAAGCTTGGGGTCTTTTATATTTATTAATTTCTAAGCACATAAAAACTTCGAGAAATTTTAATGTTCTGTATACAATACATCGTCGTAGCTTTTCTGCATTTGCTTTGTGCGACTGCGCAATGGTCTATCTTGAATTCATTTATTCCGAAGTGAACCGGATACAAAACTAATAATTGAATTCGTGATAAATATAATTTTTAAACTTAAAATAATATGAAAATTAAATCACATTTTATCAATCTTAAATTAATAAATAGCCATACGCTGTAAATTATTAAAAAAATTTACAACAATATGAACTTTAAAAAATAAATGTTAACTGTTATAAATAAAAACTAACCTCTGATAAAATTTTAACTTAAATAATACTTACGCGATCAGGTAAAGATGTAAAATTGTTTCTCACTCGTCTGCAATATTTTTTAGTAGCAGAATGCCTTAAATCTGTTAATCAGTGCTATTATTTAAACTTGGGGTCTTTATGTTTATTAATTTCCAAGCGCATTAAAACTTCGAGAAATTTTAATGTTCTGTATACAATACATCGTCGTAGCTTTTCTGCATTTGCTTTGTGCGACTGCGCAATGGTCATGTCTTGACTTCACTTATTCCGAAGTGAACCGGATACAAAACTAATAATTGAATTCGTGATAAATATAATTTTTTAATTTAAGGTAAACAAATTATTTACTGCATTTTATTGATTTATTGCTAATTATAAACTCTTAGTTCTTGAAATAATATTTGATAATTTTATATCTGCAGAATCGAAAAAAACAACCTTAATATCAAAAGAAAAATTAATCTATTATTATTTTTAATAATTAGGTTAGGTATTGCCTAGCCAGAGATTGACAGCAATGAGCATCGATTTATTGACAGAGTATTCTTATAATAATAATAGTAGTATGATTGTTATTTTGTTAGAGTATCAAATTGTATTTATACTTACCTGTCTACACTTCCTTTATAAAAATTTCAAGTCGAAGGTGGAAGAATTTACTATAGTATTACGGTATAACTAACCAATGAAGAGATTACAATTCATTGTAAACTTTTTTTTCAAGTTCACAGGATTATATTTAAATCATAATAACCTTATACAATGAAAAAATATTAAAACATTTAAATTATTATTAAAAATTATTCGGTAGACTATAACTAAAATTATCATCACGTAATTATAGTTAAAAAAATAATTTACTTACGATTTGAGCCACTTGAGTTATAAGTAAAATTTCACTAATTAATTATTAGAAACACTAATTACGAATTGAATAACAGCTTTACTTCAACAGTCAGTGAAAATTTCACTAATTTACTTGTGAATCATGGCTTCACTGAAACAATTGGTAAACATTTCACTATTTTAATCAGTAAATTAACTAAATATTTAATGAAAAATTAAATCACTAAAATAACTTGCGAAATATCACTTATTTGAAGTTAAAAACATTGATTGTTAAGTGAATACAGATTCACTTCCGCAATTAGTGAAATTTTCACTAATTCATGTTTAGA